>NC_081517.1:10967123-11267123 GCF_030273125.1 Centropristis striata
TCTTTAAAACACTATACATTTTATCAAAATATTTTATTCTATTTTTCCATTTATTTTACCAGATTTATGATAAATGAGAGATTCATCATCTTTTCATCATTTTTTCTCAATTGTATTGAAGCGATATTAAAATAATTTCTTTCTGAATTAATTAGTTTACTGACTCATATTTGGTCTTTAATAAATATTGCTGATATGATAAAAGTTCATATTGTGATTAATTTGAAACTTTATCGACTGAGCTGAAAATGTTTTCAATAGAAATAGAAATAACACTCAAACACTGTTATGATATTATTTATTCTTTAACACAGAAACTGATGTTTTTATTCCTTTAGCTTATTAAAATAAATATTTTTACTCTGAAGAGATAAATTATGAATCAATAATAATTATTACAGTTTGAATATGATTTAATTTTGATTAGATCATTATTTTAATAATTTGATGGATCAACAGAAATATCTTCAATTACTGATTTTATTGTTATAATTATTTACATGTGAAGTTTTTGAGTTATTAAAGGGTTGAATATGAATAATGAACATGTAAATGTATCAAACCTCTCCAATAATAAATATGAAATATTATATTTTACTTGTAGAACACACAAGTCAAATATAATAATAGTAATAATTAATGATATAGAATATTGAGCAGATGAACAAACGGTTCATATTTAAACTAAAATGATTGAAAACATTTAGCAGATTAATAAAATTTTCTAACTGAAGAAATATATATTTTTGAATTCCTGCAGGTATATTTTCAGTTACAGCTGTCGATTTTTATTTTTATTTTTTTCTCAAATATTTTCTCAATATTTTCTGATCAATAAACATTAATAAGTATTTAACATTATCAACCCATTCTAAAATATATAAACAATAAACCAGAGAAGGTCAGAACTCTGCTGCACCAGACTCCATTCGGAAAAACATTGTTTTAACAGCAGTTCAGACCTGACAAAGCATCAATTCAACATCATGTTGTAGTTATTTCAGCACCTTTAGATCTTTTTATTCACATTATATCTCTTAATTGTGGATTCATACTGACTAATGAGTAATAAACCTGTAAAATTGGCCAAATAACATGAAAGTGTTCCTGAAATCATCTAACTCTTTCTGTTAACTTGTTGTGTTGTTTGTTTTGTGTTCCAGCCGCTTAAAAATTCCTGAAAATGTTCAACAATCCATAAAAAACTCCCTAATAAATTCTATCCATTGATTTGTAAACTTGCTGCACCAGACTCGATTGAAAAACCCCATAATTTTAACAGCAGTGTTCTTGTGTTCTTCAGACCTGACAAAGCATCAATTCAGACTGTTTCCACATCAGCATCATGTTGTAGTTATTTCAGCATCTTTTAGATCTGTTTATTCTCATTAAATCACAGATAAATCTCTTTAGTTTGATGTGTTAGTGCTGCAGCAGCAGTCAGACTCAGCTCCTGCAGAAGGAGATGAAATAAACAGCTTTGTGTTTGTTTCTGTTTTATGAAGTGTTTCATATCAGAAAACATGAACACAGAAACTGTTTGACTGCTCAGAGTGATGAAATATCATCGTTGTTATGTTATGAAGCTGCAGGAGGAACCAGAACCACTGACACTCAGTTTGACTTCCACCTGTTCAGTGTGAGCAGCTGTGAGTCTGATAGAAGCTGCTGAGTTCCTGAAGTTTTGGGAAGTTTTGAATTATAATCACCTTCGTCACCAAATCCACCAATCTGAACCGTTTCTGTGTTTAATCATCTGACAGCAGGAAGTTGGGGTTAACATACACATTATTGGTCCCACAACAACATTTAACTCCTGACCACAAACCAACAGCTGCTGGACTCATTCAGTCTGATGGAAAAATCCATTAAACATCATTCCCTGTTTCCATCTGGCTTCACACACACACACACACTAGCACACACACACACACACACACTAGCACACACACACACACACACACACACAAACACACTAACACACTAACACACATACACACACACACACACACACACACACACACACACTAACACAATAATACACACACTAACACACACACACTGACGCACAACACAACAACACACACAGACACACAACACACCAACAAACAGACACACACACACAGTTAGTTTCTGCAGTAATGTCCTCAGCTGATCTGATGTAAACAGGAGACGAGAAGAGTGTCAGGACTCAGACCTGATCCAGTCAGTTCAACATGTGAGTGAGTGGAAACCCTGCTCACTAGAAGGATCAGCTGATCAACCTGCAGCACAAGTTTGTTTTCCATATTCTTATATTGTCTTCAGTATTTCGTACGGTTTTCTGCTGCTGTAACACAGTAAATGTCCCAGTTTGGGATCAGTAAAGGACGGTTCAGTGCCGCGGCTGCTCAGTGCAGAGGAAGCAGAGACGATCAGCTGAAGACTTGAGGAGTCCTTGGACTGGTTCACATCTCTGCTCATGAGTCTTGGAGACACCACAGAGGAAGAAAACTCGATGATCATCCCAGCACCAGGACCCGGGCCCCCTCAGGACCTGGACCTGAAGTTATGTCAGGTGTCTGCACAGTGACCCTGAAAATCTGGACAGAGAGAGCAGAGAAACAATCACAGCCTGAGAACCTGCTGAGCTGAGCCGCTCTGTCACCAGCTACACAAAGTTATTAAACTTATTCAATCAAGGACTCAC
The DNA here is from genome assembly GCF_030273125.1 of Centropristis striata. NCBI lineage: Eukaryota > Metazoa > Chordata > Actinopteri > Perciformes > Serranidae > Centropristis > Centropristis striata. The sequence goes on from NC_081517.1 coordinate 10,969,813, forward strand.
TCACTGTTTCACCAGCACTCAGTGAAGACATGAAATATTATAACAGTTTGTGTTTATCAGATCAGATCAGCTGAGGACATAATATGTTTATATATTAGGGTTTCCCATTAATTACCTAGACTGTGGCAGCTCCAGAGTCTCATGTGCTTTGCTAACGTCACATTTCAAGCTACTGAAAGCATTTTTAAATGATTCATAATATAAAGTTATTTTGTGTTGTGTTGAAGTTGTTCTGCAGAGTGTCTGTCACCTGTCAGTCAGTCACAACCCCGACCCACCTCTCTGTCCTCCTCCGAGACATGCACGCGCATTCACACACGTTAGCCGCAAGCTAACATTAGCTAACAATTAAAGTTGTTTTAATCACAAAAAGCTACTATTACTTCCTGTCGCCAAACACATGCAGCTTTCAAAATAAGAGCACAGTGTGTTAAATCCACCACAGAATTTACAAGAAGACTGTCAAAATAAGATGCCTTAAATAAATTATACAAGAACCCTTATTCCTGATAATAATTCTTAAAATATGCAATGATAAGATCAGTGTATATGATTGAATAGTGGCAATAGAATGTGTGAGAGGACCCCGGACCCCCCTAGCCAGCTGTTTCACCCCCCTGGCTGGCTGCTCCATGTCCTAGTGGAAAGCATGTTGACGGCAATTAAAAATGACACGGTATAGGATAACAAAGATTCTATAATACGCTATCTCCCGACTGGAAAATGTTATGTGTGGTGTTTGCTCTCATTCAGCTCTCAAAGTGCATGAGATTGATGCATTTTACTTATAAATGTACAATGTACTCTTTTTCAAAATTTCAAAACTTTCTCTTTCTATATATATATATATATATATATATATATATATATATATATATAAAGGAACACTACAGGGAATATGTAAAGTATAAAGTGTGTTATAATAATATAATATGAACAGTAGAACAGTGTGTAGTATGATGTAGGTTTTGTTCAGAGCGCTGATATGATCAGCAGCTCTGTGTGTGTGTGTGTGTGTGTGTGACGCCTGCAGGACGCTGATAACGCCTCATACACACGTCTGTTTCTTCACTAAACCTACAGAAACTGTAGAAACACACTGAACCTCGATGTCACGTTTTACTCATTTTCAAAATACAGAAAATAAATGGATCAAATGAAATATATAAGTATAAATAAAATCAAGAATAATGTATATAAATAAATAAAAAATATATAAATATATAAATAAAATATTTAAGCATATTTATCACTGCTTATTTTAAGGACCTTTTCAACAAAAACTTTTGCCCTCTCATTGATAAGTGAAGTGAAAATATACTGGAAATATACAGAAATTCACTGAAACTATACCGACTGGGCAGTAAGAGTTTTTCAGCAGGGGCGGTCTGAATATCTCTGAATGTTTTCTGTGATTAGCCTAAATCTGCATTCCTTTCTGAATTCTGAATCCTCAGAATTCATCTCTGTGAGGGCAAGTGAGCAATTAAGGGGCCATCTAGTGTTAGTTACAACTCCCAGGTGTTTTGCACCTTGTAGAACCTGATAATGTAATAAATTCTCGATAATGTAATAACCCCGATAATGTAATAAAAATCTGCACTTTAGTCCACTGAAAATGTAATAAAACCTGATAATGATCTCAGTGAGAGCAAGGAGCTGAAGAGAAAGGTGGTTGGTGTAAGCCGTAATAAAATCGCTTTTGTTTACTTCAAATTGGCAGTTCCACAGGCCCATGGAGAAGGAGGTGACAGTGTGTGAGGACTGTTTTAGAGGCTGAAGGTTAGTTATATTTCTGCACCTTTTGGCAAGATTTCTGCGTGGACCGGAGACAACAACAGGAATGGAGTGGCACATATTGTAAGACTGGAGAGGGAATAGGACTGGTTCCCTTTGCTCGGTGAACTTGCACATGTAAACTTGTCTTAGCCTCGGCTGTCGATTCAGCAAGCGCCCCTGTTGTTATAGTGTGACTCGAATTAAACGCGGCTGTTCTCCCATTCAGGCTGATTGCGACAAGCGTACACCGCCCTCTGCCAAAGCTGTGAATGGTTGGAATTTCCATTTGAGGTGTGTAGAACCTGATAACGTAATAAATTCCCGATAATGTAATAACCCCGATAATGTAATAAAAATCTGCACTTGAGTCCATTGAAAATGTAATAAAACCTGATAATGTAATAACTTCCCGATATTGTAATAAAGTGCATAATGTAATACACTTTTTACCAATAATGTAATAAAGTATAACATTAATGGGAGGTTATTACATTATCAGGTTAGCCTCCATTTCGCAAGTCCTGATAATGTAATAATTCCCCAATATTGTAATAATTTAACAGCAGACCACCCTTTACTTGAGTTCAAGTGGTGATACTGTGTAAGCAACTCTAGCTCAAGAGCTCTAGCGCCACCAACAGGTCAAAGTTGAATGTTTATTAACTTTTGACCCGTTCATCTGTTTTTCACAAAGGATGTATCACTGGAACCCTTGGGCCAATCCAAGCTCAATGCATCCTCAATGGGGTTTTTCGGCCATATTGGATTCTCGCCATCTTTGATTTGATCAAAAACCTTTAAAAGGCCTCTCTTATCACAAATTTTGTCTAACCTTCTCTAAACTTGGCCCAGGTGATCTTCCGACCATGACACACAAATGCATTCAACATCTTCTTGAAATTCAAAGGCACTTGGCTGTGACAGCCAATCAAACTTGATGGTGAGTAGGGATGGGTACCTTTCACATTTTAATCGATACGGTACCGATACCCGGTACCTGGGAATCGGTACCGGTACTCAACGGTACCAATTTTTGGTACTTTTGCGTAACATATTTATTTCTCAAAATATAAACTTTAAAAAATATATCAAAACAATATAAAATCCAGGATGAGCAGTGCTTTATTGTTGAGTGAACGTACATTTTGTAACATGAAGGTTGCAGTGTTATCAAAGAATGCAGAGGAGCGCTCTCAGGTGGCACGGAGGAGAAAAAAAAAAAGTTGCAAGTGCACGTGTGATTTGTTGTGATGACGTCGTAGCTGTGCGGCGCAGAACCGGTCAGACAGTATCGTGGGCATAGCATGATGGAATAAACAAAGTTGAGTCGGGCTGCTCTGTGCACATATCGAGGATGACGCAGGAGTCCGAGGGATTTAATTTCAGCGAGGCAGTTTGGAGTAAAGTGGCAAGTAATATTCCTGAGTTGAAGAGCGGAGTATTAGCGGAGGACCAGAGATGCAGCAGCTAGCTTCTAGCTGCTAATGAAAAGTCTACGGATGATTGGAGAGAGCAAACGGAGTAAGGAAGGTCTAATCTGGAGGCAGACGAAGGCCAAGCCCGGGTAGAGACATTGGAGAGATAGTAGCTGGCGGCTAGAAGACCTAGAGCCGGCTGTTGGTCTCTGTTCCGCGGTGGAAGAGGGCAGCAGTTAGCGGCCGCGGTGAGCAGACAGGACCAGACGAGGAGGTAAATACATTTAAAAAAATAGTGCGATCGTCAGCACGCTTGTTAATCAAAGACGTCAAATGAAAACGGGTTGAAATCAATGATCAGTTTAAAGTTAACGCCGTTTAGGTACCGAAACATGGTACCGTTTGATTTTACATGAATCGGTACTCGGTAGTACCGACGGAATTCGGTCGGTACCTATAAAAGTACCGAATTCGGTACCCATCCCTAATGGTGAGGTCGCCAAACAGGAAGTAAACCCATTTCTCAGTAACCCTTTAGCATATCTTAACCAAACTTGGTACATATGACATCATGACATCATCGTATGACTCATGACATCATCCTGGGGACACCCAAAACATCTGGTGACCTTTGACCTCTAGGGGGCCACATATTCTGTCCAATCTTCATGAAACTTGGCATATGATCTTCAGACCAAGTTGAACAAATGTGTCAAACAGCTTTTTCAAATTCAAAACCATTTGGCTCTCTGACAGCCATGATAATCTTGAGTGCAGTATCTCTAGAATGCAAGTGCTTCAAATTTGGTATGAGTGTTTGTAGGGACTTAAAGATTAATTGATTTGATGATGAAGGTCAAAGGTATCTCCTTATATAACCTTGATGCACGTGTTTCAAATTAAGCAGCTAGCTCAGTGAGCTCAGCAACATTACAACATTTTAGTCAGTATATTGCATCCACTCTAGTTGTTTCTAGTTGTTATTATTATTACTACTATTATTGTCTTCAATCATCTCCAGTAATATATTATTATTACTAATACGAATAATCAAAAATATAGTATTACATTACAAGTATTGCATTACCTACATAGTTTTTCTAACTACATGTGGATGGCACCAAGGCTGGTTGAGACCAGGTTTTTTTCCTAGGTTCTAAGCAGGTTTAATGTCAATATGAGTTAAAGTTTAACACCAGGATGCTCAAAGATCAGAATGGCAGCCAAATTCTGATGTGCAATATAGTTTTGGAGTTATTTGGAGAGGTATGGCGATATCACCAGACATTGAAAAATAAGTTTGCAATCCACTTATGTGAAGATATAGGAGTTAAAACACATTTTCGATATTGCACCGCCCCCTAGATGTCAAAGGTCACCAAATTGTTTAGGTGTTCCCAGGATGACGTCATCACTCTATATAGCAAGTTTGGTTAAGATATGTTAAAGGTTTGCTGAGAAATAGGCTAGCTTCCTGTTTGGCAACTTAGCCATTAAGTTTGATTGGTTGTCACGGCCAAGCACCTTTAGATTTCAAGAAGCTGTTGAATGCATTCGTGTGTCATGGATACCTTGTTTGTGAAAAACGGATGAACGGGTCAAAAGTTAATAAACATTCAACTTTGACCTGTTGGTGGCCCACACCCCCCGTCCTTCTGAGTGAGAAGGTGGGACTGGCCTGCTAATTTACAACAAATGGAATTTGACCCCACTGCTACATTCCACCAAATATGACACTTTCGAATACCATGCCATTACAGTAACTGCTCCTGTTAAAGCCTACTCTGTTGTCATTTGGCCAGCTGGGTGGCTCTACAGACGAGCTAGATACTCTGCTTTCTTCCATACCTGATCACGACTGTCCGCTGCTTTTCCTGGGCGACATGAACATCCACTTCGACAGTCCAGACTCAAATAACTTTATGTCGCTGTGGGGTGGCTGTGGCTCAGTTGGTAGAGCGGGTTGCCCCCCAACCGAAGGGTTGGTGGTTCGATCCCAGACCATCGCAGCATGCAAGTATTCTTGAGCAAGATACTGAACCCCAAATTGCTCCCAATGCTGCATTCATCGGTGTGTGAATGAATTCCCAATGGTGGCACCTGTATGATTGTGTGTGTGAAAGGGTGAATGAGCACAGTCTGTAGTGAAAAGCGCTATATAAGTGCAGGTCACCTGGAAAAACTCCACCTTCAAATCACTACTCAACCCTTCGCCTCCTCCCCCTCCTACCTGCCTCACTGCGGACACATTTGCATCCTTCTTTACAGGCAAAGTGGTAGCAATCAGCAGCCAGTTCTCTGATCAGCTTACTCCCCACCCGACTCCTAACACCGTGACATGTAGGAGGCACTGAATCAGTTGCTAGCACTGAATCAGTTGCTAGCACCTCATTTTCTGGCTTTACACCCCTCTCTGAGAGTGAGGTATCCAAACTGTTGACATGTAGCCGTCCTACTACATGCTCGTTGGACCCTATTCCAACAAAACTTCTTCAAACCATTAGCCCAACCATCACGGCAGATATCACACATGTGAGCAACGCGTCACTGTTCTCTGGCACTTTTCCCACCGCATTCAAAGCAGCTCGGGTAACACCTCTACTCAAGAAACCCTCTCTCAACCCTGCTGAAGTCGAGAACTATCGCCCTGTCTCAGTTCTTCCATTCTTATCCAAAACTATTGAACAGGCGGTCGCTAAGCAACTCTCAGAATTCCTCCTACCGAACAATCTTTTTGATCCAAATCAATCTGGTTTCAAAAGCTGTCACTCAACTGAAACTGTTCTGTTGTCTGTGACAGAAGCCTTAAAAGAAGCAAGAGCAGCAGCAAAGTCCTCAGTCCTCCTCTCTCCTCTCTCTAGAATGGGCATCTCTGGCTTGGCTCTGTCCTGGTTTGATTCCTACCTGACAGGACGCTCATTCAGTGTATCCTGGCATGGACAGTTGTCTACTTTGCATTGCCTCTCCACAGGGGTTCCCCAGGGCTCAGTGCTGGGGCCCCTGCTATTCGCTATCTACACCACCTGACAGATTATCTGCTCACATGGCTTTTCCTGTCACTGCTATGTAGATGACACTCAGCTCTATCTGTCATTTCTTCCTGAAAGACCCATCGGTCTATGCATGGGTCTCTGACTGCCTCTAGGACATAGCCACTTGGATGAAGGTACATCACCTCCAGCTGAGCCTTTCAAACTGAACTGCTGGTCCTTTCTGCTAAACCACAATACACCACGACATCAACATCAGAATGGACTCCCTGTGTCTTGCCCCCACCAGGGTGGTGAGAAACTTAGGGGTGATGATTGATCACCAACGTTTTCCAGTCATGTCACCTCTGTTGCCCGGTCATGCCACTTTGCCCTTTACAACATCAGAAAAATCAGACCTTACCTAACTCAACATGCCACTCAACTCTTGACACAAGCTGTCGTCATCTCAAAACTTGACTACTGCAACGCCCTCCTGACTGGCCTGTCAGACAGCACAGTAAAACCGCTTCAGATGTTATGGGGTCTGATGGGGTCTGATAAAGTCTGATGGGGTCAGATGTGGTCTGATGGGGTCGGAAGGGATCTGATGGAATCTGATGGGGTCTGACAGAGTCTGATGGTGTCTGATAGAGTCTGATGTGGTCTGATGGAGTCTGATGGCGTCTGGATGCAGATGAATCAGAGTCGTCCTGTTTATCTATATCCCATGGATATATAAATATCTCCAGCATCTCCTGTCCTCTCCTCTCTGATGTGGTCTGATTGGGTTGGATGTGGTAAAAGATTATCAGTGTACAAAAAATATACAAAATAAAAATAGGTTCTGTGATATTTGATTAAAAATGTAAGTAACCGACAGAAATAAAACAAAATAATAATAATAATAATATCAAAAGAAAAGGAAAGTGAGAAATTATTTGAAAAATGAAAGTAACAGAAGCCATTAAAGGTCTATATTATAAACATATATACATATATATATATTTATATATATATATATATATATATATATATATTTCTATATAATTTATTATGGGGCCGTCTGTAAACTGGGTCACAGCGTCTCTTTGTTCTCGGTGCTGTGATGTCACGATGACGTCATCGGCCGGAGCGCCGTCACTCCGGTTTTGTCACAAGTGGCGCGAGGCGTGAAAACTGGGTCAGCAGCTGCAGGCGCGGTAACCGTGGCAACGGGATCAGGGGGGTCACACGCTGCTGAGGCATGCTGGGAGATGTAGTGAAAGAACACTACATGTCCCAGCATGCAGCGCTGCCACCGTGACATCAGGAATATAAAAATAAAATAAAGATAAAGAATAAATGTTGAAATACATGAATAAATAAATACAGAAATCCCTAAATAAATACAATTAATTAATTAATTTCTTGCATTTATTTCTAAATATTTTAAAAATGTATTTCAACATGTATTTATTTATTTATTCATTTATTTATTTATTTTTCTACTGATGTATGTATGTTTGTTGTCCTTCATACTCAGACATCATTAAAGGAATTCAGTTTGTAAATATGAAGAAACGGACTGATGATATAAAATAAAAAAAATAAAAAAGTTCCATTCACAAATTCAAATTCAATTCAACATGTTTATGTTGAGATGATTATTGATCAGGTGATTATTTATCAGATGATTATTGATTGGGTGATTATAGATCAAGTGATTATTGATCGGGTGAACATTGATCAGGTGATTATCGATCAGGTGGTTATTGAGGACCTGTGATGTTTTGATGTGTCTCACCTGCTGATTGGTTGATGACATTTTGTCTGCTCCCTCAGGTTCTCTCTTCAGGATGTGGCAGTGAGCATGCTCAGAGCGCTGATCGTTACCATGGCGATGTACGCGGCCAGCGGCCAGGCGTGCAGCGGCGACAACTGCTCGACCAACAGCGAGTCCAAAGACTACTGCTACTCCGCCCGCATCCGCAGCACGGTGCTGCAGGGACTGCCCTTCGGAGGCGTGCCCACTGTGCTCGCGCTCGACTTCATGTGCTTCCTGGTGAGTCGCCACCACCACACGCGCTCAGTACCATATGAGCAACCACACACACAATCATCTGTAACTCAGAGACACGGAGACACAACTTCATCATTCATTTTGTCTTTTTGGTGATATTTTGTTTTAACCCTAACAAGCTGCTTCATCCTCCTCTCTGTGTCCTCGTTTCACTGCATTATACAGTCATGGAAAAAATGATTAGACCACCCTTTTTCTTCAATTTCTTGTTCATTTTGATGCCTGGTACAACTAAAGGTACATTTGTTTGGAGAAATATAATGATAACAACAAAAATAGCTGAGTTTAATTATAGAGCTGATATCTATACATTTTCCATGGTTTTATTGATAATGATTTTGGTTATTATCAAGAATGTTTCCATGACTGTAGATGTAAAAATGACAAAAAAAAGACACGAAATGCCAAAAAAATGCATGCAAAAATGACACAAAATTATCGAAATAGAAACAATTTGACCAAAAATAGATCTAAAAATGACCAAAAAGATACAAAATGACAAAAAATACAGTCATGGAAAAAAGTATTAAACCACCCTTGTTTTCTTGAATTTCTTGTTCATTTTAATGCCTGGTACAACTAAAGGAACATTTGTCCGGACAAATATGACGATTAAAAAAAAATAGCTTAAGAGTGTAATTTAAGAGCTGATATCTAGACATTGTCCATGTTTTTATTGATAATGATTAGAGATGGGTACTCGATGGATGCGTATTCGGTACTTTTATAGGTACCGACCGAATTCCGTCGGTACTACCGAGTACCGATTCATGTAAAATCAAACGGTACCATGTTTCGGTACCTTAACGGCGTTTCCTTTAAACTGATCATTGATTTCAACCTGTTTTCATTTGATTTCTTTGATTAACAAGCGAGCTGATGATCACACTATTTTTTATTTTTTTATTTACCTCCTCGTCTGGTCCTGTCTGCTCACCGCGGATGCTTGCCATGACTGTAAATATAAAGTAAATATAAGTCCTGCACCTCTATGGAATCAGCATAATCAGAACAACTCAAACATGTCTTTGTGCAGAATAACACAGTTGGAATGACAGAAATCAGAAAAAAGTTGAATTTCTCTGATAAATTATTTTTTTTAAATGAATGTCTTCACAGTGTCTCTGAGGAGCAGAATTTAATGTTTTTTAACAGGATCTGGTTAGTGCAAATACTTCATTTCATATCACACATGTAGAATAAAGAGATTCTTACACAAATGTCAACATTTTAACACAACTTTTTGGTCACTTTTTGTATCTGATGATCCATTCAAGGACTGTCGGAAAGTTCAAACTCTCAAGATAACGTCTGTTTTTACAGTTTATCTCTAAGATAAACAATGTATCTTTTAAAGAAAATATTTTTTCTGTGTGAAGTGGCGTTATCTGACTGTTGGAGAAACCGACGCTGCTTCACGGATCGACTGACCCGTTGACTGTAGTTACAGCTGGACTCTTATTTTGGAAGCGTCGTCATATGTTGCCATGGCAACCACACGGTGACATCACTGTTGACTGTTGACTGTCTTGTTCTTCAGGTGCTGCTCTTCGTCTTCTCCATCTTGCGGAAGGTGGCGTGGGACTATGGCCGCCTGGCGCTGGTCACCGACGCCGACAGGTAAATGACCTTTAACCTCTGAGACAGTGATGTCATACAGGTGACGGGCTCCTGATGGGCCTGTCCGAGGCCGCACCACCATAGAAAGTCGCTTTAAAAACTCAAATAATAACAATTACAAATTACTATTATTAGCATTATCATTATTATTATTTTTATTATGTTGAATGAATTTGGAATTAATAAAACACTAACAATAATAAAATAATTTCATAAAGAGAAGAACAAGAAGTGAGGAAACAAACAAACTAAAATACATAAAGTTCATCTCAATTGCAAGACAAACTACAAATAAATAAACAAGTAAATAAACATACAACATTAAAAAATATGTTCATGATTAGTTAAATAGATAAGAAATCATAATTGAATTATAAATAATATAAATAGAGCTGTCACACACACACACTCACACTCACTCTCTCTCTGACTGAGCTTCTTGTTCTGTTTCATCCTGAAGACTGAAGAAACGTTTCAGTGACCAGGAGGAGCGAGAGTAGTACGTCCTGCTCCTAAAAACCCTCTGTGTGACTCCTTCTCCTGCTCACTCCTCCTGCTCTTTCTTCTCCTCTCCTCTTCCTCCTCCTCCTCTCTCTCTCCTCATCCTCCTCTCTCTCTCTCCTTCTCCTCCTCTCTCTCCTGCTCCTCCTCCTCTTCCTCTCTCCTCCTCCTCCTCCTGCTCCTCCTCTGGTTTCATTAACAGGGTTCTGCCCTCTGATTGGTCCACTAACTACATCTTCTTCTCCTTCCTGTCAGTGTGTTGTATGGAGTGTTATCAGTGCCACGCTGCCCTCACTCCTCATACATCATCACTGACCTGATTTTGCCCGTGTGTGTGTGTGTGTGTGTGTGTGTGTGTGTGTGTGAGAGCACTGTTTAAGGGACCAAAAAGTCTCTGATGCTAACAGCTGTTTGTGATGCTAACAGCTGTTTGTGATGCTAATAGCTGTAATGCTAACACTTTGTCTCCATGTGTGCGTGGCTCCAGCCGGCGGCGGGACAGAAATAACTATGAGCCGGTGAAAAGGTAACATGTGCGTGTGTGTTTATTAGCTCCGTGTGTCGTAAACCCCGTGACGTGCTAGCTAGCTCGTTAGGGACCTAGGCTCCTAGTTAGGGACGCAGCGAGAGGTGGAAGAAGTCGGATTCTTCAGGAGACGAAGAAATACTGGACAAATACTCAAAGGAAAAAGTCCAGCATTTAAATGTTACATTACAGTTGGAGTTTGTATGTTTTAGCGTTAAAATGTTATTTTCCCAACACGCCAACTGAAAGCTGTTTGTGGTGGCGGTGGCGACGATCAGGGATGTCGGCACATTCTGTTTGTTGAAGCTGAATGACGTCTTTCTCTTGGACGCCACATTAGATCATCAAAACATATAAAATAAGTATCCTCCTATAAATAACTCGTTGTAGCAGTCAACCACCAGCTGACATGGAAAGATCACATAGAATCTGTATGCAACAAAACAAAACAGATAAGAGAATTTATTTTCTTGGAGGCCTTCGCTCCTATGGAACAAGCAAACAAATTCTGCTTTTATTCTTTACCTCTACCATCATGAGTGTCTTACAGTACTGCAATACTACCTGGTACGGATGTCTGTCTGCATCAAAATCAAAACTGTCCAACCAACTGAATATATGTTCACAAATCGTTGGCCAGCCTCTTGTAAATATGTACGACCTTGCCTATCAAAACAGCCTGCTGAGACTGGGCAGGAACATTGCATCCAATGCAGGCCACGTTCTGAATGGGGAATATGTTCTGCTGCCATCTTGGAGGAGATATGCCGTTCCCCGTTTTAGGAAGATCAAACTCAGAGGATCCTTCGTACACCAGTCCATTCTAAAACTGAACAAAAACTGATCTCGGAACGACAATGCCGACTACCTGACTTACTGATTAATTAATGGACCCTGATGTCAATTGCAAATGTGCACTGTATTGTCTCTGTGTTTGTTTTCTCTCATGCAATCGGGTGGCTGTGCGGCAGAATTAATTTCGGTGAAAGCTGATAATAAAGTGTTATCTAATCTAATCTAATCAGATGAAAGTAACACCCTTGGTGGCCCCTTTCACAGAGTCATCCTGCTAATGTCCCCCTATACTGCAGTAAAGATCTGAGCCAGCTCTTCTCCTCAGGGCGTTCATAGTGATCCTGTGAAGGTGAAGTGATGTTCTGTCCTTTCATAGTGCGGTCTGGTGTCAGGAACCAGGTGGAGGAGACAATAGTCAGACCAGCAGCAGTGCTAATAGGCTAACAGTTAGCTCTGTAGCAGTACAGTGTGTATGTGCTGCAAAAGTATGTGTTCACTTCGCGACCTCCGTTTGTTACCAACAAGCACCGGACACTCTGTGTACAGTTAGCATGCTGGTTTGTTTACAACCAGTGGTTGTAACAGTGGGACCAAGTGGAGGTGTGTGTTGGACGTCACGCTTTGCCCTGGTGTCCCGTTCATAGTGGTCCTGCTCTAACAGTCCCACCAATGTTTCTCTCTGTGACTCTGGAGGAATGTTGGTGGATCATTGAACAGCATCCTGCTGCTGGAGCGTTCATAGACTGTATAAATAATGGACGTAGTGACATCATCCGTTGGTTTGTGGCCCATTTGAGGCACAAATCAAACATTACACTTGTTGCCATCTTTTGTCACTATCTTGGTTTCGGAAACGGGGAGCAGACCATAGCCGGACTGTGGAGCAGCGAGAGGGATCTGATGACACTGACTACATGCCTCTTTTTTTGGCCATTTTATAGCTTTATTGACAGGAGAGATATTGAGAGTGAAAGGGGGAGACAGAGGGGAAGACATGCCAGAAAGGGCTCCGAGCCGGATTTGAACCCGGGCCGCCCGCTTATGAGGACTGGGCCTCTGTGGTATGCGCTCTACCAGGTGTGCCACCGGGAACGCAGCTACATGCCTCTCTACACCTCAACCTGACTGATTCATGTTAGCATTAACTGGAGCATCAACTGGATGTTAGTTTACGTTACATTCCGGGGCGGCTGTGGCTCAGTTGGTAGAGCGTGTTACCCCCCAACCAAAGGGTTGGTGGTTCGATCCCTGGGGGGAGTATGGTTGCAAAGACAACACGGGAAACCTCACCTGGCCCGGACACGGAAAGGATTGACAGATTGATAGCTTGATAGCCCTGACCGTCGCAGCCTACATGTCGAAGTATCCTTGAGCAACTGAACCCCAAATTGCTCCCCAATGTTGCATTCATCGGTGTGTGAATTAATTCCCAATGGTGGCAGGTGGCAGCGTTTAGGGTGGCAGGTGGCAGCGTTTAGGGTAGCCTCTGCCACCAGTATGAATGTGTGTGTGAAAGGGTGAATGAGCGCAGTCTCTAGTGTAAAGCGCTTTGAGTGGTTGCAAATCGACTAGAAAATCGCTATATAAGTGCAGGTCCATTTACCATTTACCTCAGAAAACTGAACAGTGACTGCTCGGAGTGTCTGTTAGTCCAACCAAACGCTGAACAAGACATTTAATGAACAAAACGTGAAAGTGAAAAGTGAAAGGATTAAAGTCATGAGACCAAACCGCTAAACAAACCGCTAAACATCCTTTCTCTCTCTCACTCTCTCTCATTCTGTCTCTCTCTCGCTCTCTCTCATTCTCTCTCACTCTCTCTCACGCTCTCTCCCGCTCTCTCACGATCTTTCTCACGCTCTCTCTCTCACTCTTGTTCTCTCTCTCGCTCTTTCCTATTTTCTTCTAAATGGGGCCATTATTTACACTATTAACATCAGATTGTCTTGAAGAAGATTTTTTACTAGCGATTGAGACCATAGTGTTGTCCTTAAAACATTTCTGAGGTAATAAATTATGGAAGAATTATCCTATCTTTATTCAAGAGCGTAGATTTTCAGTTTGAGAGCATAATTTGTCTTTCTCGTGCTCAGATTTGTTCTCCTCATGCTCACATTTTGCGCTCGCAGGTTGAGGTGTCTGCTCAGACTGAACAATGTCCCACCCTGCGCTTAAACTAGTGTGGTTCACCAGCCAATAGGGAGACAGCTAGATTGTGGCCCGGTCTTAGGTGCACTGCCTCGCCCTTTTGAGCGCTCCGGAGGGGCGGGTATATGGTCTGTTTGTAAAACTGCTTCTCTCTTAAAATACACCAATTTACCATATTAGCCAGCTATTTGAATCGTCACCTATTTAAAACGCAGCATATTTATGTAGAATTAATCTTAAGTAGTCCTAAAAAGAGTTATGGTAGTTTAGATTATATATATTTTTTTTTTTTCCTATTATTATTTATATATATATATATATATATATATATTTTTTTTTTTTTCCACCTGTATAGTGGTGTCACGATAGTCCAGTGGTGAAGTACACTACCATCTCTTGCATTTTAAACCATGGGACGCCGGTTCGCATCCCGTCCGCCGCACTCTTGCTGCATGTCTTATTATGATTTAAAATTTTAATTGATAAATTAATGTAACAGTAATACAATCCGTGTAACCATCTGATTCTCTTATTGCAACGTGTATCACCGTCCTATTTACGCGGTCAAAGCCAGGGGGCGCATAATTAGGCTAATGTTGGTAATACTTTCACTTTCACAAGAAGAAGACTTTGAGCAGGATTCTGAGCGCGGCAGCGAATGAATGGGAGACAGATGGATGGCCAAAGACCTCAAGTAAGTTCATTGCTAAATGTTGCTACAACTCAAAACACTTGTACTTATCAACATATATAGCGGGCCTTTGTCGGCACTAGGGACAGAAACTCATTATGGATGAAGTGACGTCAGCGGGGATTCCCTTCAGCTCGCGCATCATTATGTGTGGCGACCTGCCGCTGGTATGATCATACGTTGCTAATTATTGTACTTTCGTTGTACATGTTACAATGAAGGCCCGCTATATATGTTGATAAGTACGAGTGTCAAAATGATTACTGTTCTGTTATTGAAACTACTGTATATGATCGATGTGTTTTGAGTTGTAGCAACATTTAGCAATGAACTTACTTGAGGTCTTTGGCCATCCATCTGTCTCCCATTCATTCGCTGCCGCGCTCAGAATCCTGCTCAAAGTCTTCTTGTGAAAGTGAAAGTATTACCAACATTAGCCTAATTATGCGCCCCCTGGCTTTGACCGCGTAAATAGGACGGTGATACACGTTGCAATAAGAGAATCAGATGGTTACACGGATTGTATTACTGTTACATTAATTTATCAATTAAAATTTTAAATCATAATAAGACATGCAGCAAGAGTGCGGCGGACGGGATGCGAACCGGCGTCCCATGGTTTAAAATGCAACAGATGGTAGTGTACTTCACCACTGGACTATCGTGACACCACTGTACAGATGGAAAAAAAAAAAAAAAATATATATATATATAAAAATAATAATAGAAAAAAATATATATATATAATCTAAACTACCATAACTCGTTTTAGGACTACTTAAGATTAATTCTACATAAATATGCTGCGTTTTAAATAGGTGACGATTCAAATAGCTGGCTAATATGGTAAATTGGTGTATTTTAAGAGAGAAGCAGTTTTACAAACAGACCATATACCCGCCCCGACGGAGCGCTCAAAAGGGCGAGGGAACGCACCTAAGACCGGGCCACAATCTAGCTGTCTCCCTATTGGCTGGTGAAACACACTAGTTTAAGCGCAGGGCGGGACATCGTTCAGTCTGAGCAGACACCTCAACCTGAGAGGACGTGCGTGTTCTGGGTGCGAGCACAAAAGTTTTGAGAGCGCAGAGTTGAGATCTGAGCGCGTAGACTTTAGATTTGAGTGCGCACAGGACATATTTGAGTGCGAGCGAAATGTTTGTGTCCAAGAAGAAGAAATGTGAGCACAAGCATGTGATTTTTAAGTGCACGCACACATTTTGAAAGAAAGCAGCAGAAATCTGAGTGCGAGCGCAAAATGTGAGCATGAGGAGAACAAATCTGAGCATGAGAAAGACAAATTATGCTCTCAAACTGAAAATCTACGCTCTTGAATAAAGATAGGATAATTCTTCCATAATAAATCAAGTTTTCTAATTTTTTGTGTACCCAAATGCTTCTGCAACCGTCAGCGCCCCCTGCTGGAGTCTGCCGCCTGCTCCAGGCGCCATTGATAGAAACAGAGATTTTAACTTGTTTGAAGTGTTTCTGTTGATGTTTCCTGTGAGCTCCCTCTGTCCAATTAGCTTTCACACGCCGAGGTCAAAGGTCAGCGCGGCTACATGCTAACAGCTAACAGACAGCCTACTGCTTCCTGTGTTCACAGTGTTGCCTCTGCGATGCACTCAGAGACTCCAGACCGATATGAACGCCTCACCTCCGTCTCCTCCTCCGTAGACTTCGACCAGAGGGACAACGTAAGGACTTCTCCTCCTGCTCTTGCTCCTCCTCTCTCCTCCTGCTCCTCCGCTTCTCTTCCTCCTCATTCCTCCTCATTCTCCTCCTCCTATCCTGCTCTTCCTGCTCCTCCTTCTCCTCCTCCTTCTGTTCCTCCTCCTCCTGCTCTCCTCCTCCTGCTCCTCCTCTCCTCCTCTTCACTCCTCTCTCTCCTCCTCTTGCTCCTCCTCCTCTCCTCACCCTCCTCCTCCTCCTGCTCCTCCTCCTGCTCTCCTTCTCCTCCTCCTGCTCCTTCTTCTCCTGCTCCTCCTTCTCCTCCTCCTGCTCTCCTCCTCCTCCTCCCCCTGCTCCTTCTTCTCCTGCTCCTCATCCTCCTGCTCCCCTCCTTCTGCTCTCTCCTCCTACTCCTCCAGATGGTTATGTTTGCTCCTCCTCCTGCTCCCTCTCCACTCTCCTCCTCCTTGTCCTGCTCCTCTCTCCTCCTCCTCCTGATGGTTGTGTTTGGTCCTCCTATTGCTGCTCGTCCTTCCCCTTCCTCTTCCTGCTCCTCCTCCTCCTGCTCCTCCTGCCCCTCCTACTCCTACTCCTCCTCCTAATGGTTGTGTTTGCTCCTCCTCCTCCTGCTCTCTCCTTCTCCTCCTGCTGCTCCTCCTGCTGCTCCTGCTCCTTCTGATGGTTGTGTTTCTCCTGCAGGGTTTCTGTTCGTGGCTCACTGCGATCTTCAGAATAAAGTGAGTTTATCGACACATCAGCTGACAGCTTCAGTTCAAAGGTCACAGGTGACTTACTTCTCTCCTCCACCTCTTCTCTCCTCCTCTCCTCTCCTCCTCTGTCCTCCTGCAGGGATGAGGAGATCAGGGAGAAGTGTGGTGAGGATGCAGTCCACTACCTGTCGTTCCAGCGTCACATCATTGGGCTGCTGGTCGTGGTTGGCGTTCTCTCTGTCGGCATCGTTCTGCCCGTCAACTTCTCCGGAGACCTGCTGGGTGAGAACCAATCAGGAACAAACATGTTGATGATGACCCGACACATATAGATCATGAAATAATCAGCTCTGGATTAATGATTAATAGTATTAAGAGGGAGGAGGAGGAGGGAGAGGAGGAGGAGAGGAGAGGAGGAGGAAGGAGACAGAAAGGAGGAGAGGAGAGAGAGAGAGAGAGGAGAGGGAGGAGGAGAGAGGGACAGAGGAGGAGAGAGGAGAGGAGGAGGAGAGAGACAGAAAGGAGGAGAGATAAAGGAGGAGAGAGAGAGAGGAGGAGGAGGAGAGAGAGGGACGAAGAGTAGGAGAGAGAGAGGAAGGAGGAGGAAAGAGAGGGACATAGGAGGAGAGAGAGGAGGAGGAGAGGGACAGAAAGGAGGAGAGAGAGATAAAGGAGGAGGAGGAGAGAGAGGGACAAGGAGGAGAGAGATAAAAGAGGAGAGAGAGAGAGGAGAGAGGGAGAAGGAAAGAGAGGGACAGAGGAGAGAGGAGAGGAGGAGGAGAGAGACAGAAAGGAGGAGAGAGAGAGGAGGAGGAGGAGAGAGAGGGACAAGGAGGAGGAGGAGAGAGAGAGAGGGAGGAGGAAAGAGAGGGACAGAGGAGGAGAGAGACAGAAAGGAGGAGAGATAAAGGAGGAGAGAGAGAGGGAGGAGGAAAGAGAGGGACAGAGGAGGAGAGAGACAGAAAGGAGAAGAGATAAAGGAGGAGAGAGAGAGAAAGGAGGAGGAGGAGGAGAGAAAGAAAGGAGGAGGAGGAGAGAGATAAGGGAGGAGAGAGGGAGGAGGAGAGATGAGAGGAGAGAGATCATGTTATTTAGTATAATTTATTGTTCGGAAAATAATAATAATATTCTAAAGGATGTTTATTTAACTGTCGTCACCTTGTGTCTGGTTGGTTTTAGTCAGAATTATCAGTAAAGACGCATTCCTGAGCCGCGGCGTGCCCGGCCCGCCGTCCAGAGAAGGTAACAGTCAGGTAGCTGTGATGCTAGCTGGTGTTAGCTGCAGCCGGACTGTGTTAGTCTCTGTGATTCATTTAGATTCTGTGTTTGAACCTGAACCAGTTCATCAGGTCCGAGTGGCTCCCCTAAGTACGCTGAGGAGAACACTCCTCCACCTTAATAAAGGAACTCCTTTGTGTTGAAGCTTTTTCTTTGATTTGAAAATAATTTTTGCTCACTTTTGTTTCAGAAAACAACGCTTACAGTTTCGGACGCACCACGATAGCCAACCTAAAGTCTGGGTGAGTTAGCTTAGCATAAACACTGGAAGCAGAGGGAACTATTAGCCTAGCTTAGCACAAAGACTGGAAGCAGGGGTAACTGTTAGCCTAGCTTAGCATAAAGACTGGAAGCAGGGGTAACTGTTAGCCTAGCTTAGCATAAAACTGGAAGCAGGGGGAAAATGTTAGCCTAGCTTACCATAAACACTGGAAGTAGAGGGAAGTGTTAGCCTAGCTAAAAAATAAACACTGGAAGCAGAAGGAACTGTTAGTCTAGTTTAACACAAAGACTGGAAGCAGGGGAAAACTGTTAGCCTAGCTTAGCATAAACACTGGAAACAAAGGGAACTGTTACCCAAGCTTAGCACAAACACTGGAAGCAGAGGGAAAGTGTTAGCCTAGTGTAGCGTCAGATTGGTAAGCAGAGGGAAACTGTTAGCCTAGCTAACCTGTCTGTGTCTCTGAGTTGCTGGACTAATAATAATAATGATTATATTTTGTAATCACAATTATTATGATATATTATTATCTGTCAGGACGAACCTGCTGTGGCTGCACACGTCGTTTGCCTTCATGTACCTGCTGCTGACGGTCTACAGCATGAGGAGACACACATCCAAGATGCACTACAAGGAGGACGACCTGGTAGGACACACTTCCTGTTTGTTTAACAGTAAAAGCCTCCCACTAGTTTCACAATATGACACATTTATTGGTTTGAAAAGTTAAATATAATAATAATAAAATTATTATTTACGTTACATTACATTACATGTCATTTAGCTGACACTTTTGTCCAAAGCGACTTACAATAAGTGCATTCAACCTGAAGGTACTAGACGTAGACCACAGGAATCAAGTAAGTACATAACTTTAAGAGCCAACTGTCCTCGCTACAGGAGTGCTATATGTTAAAGAAGAAAAGAAGAGAAAAGAAGAAGATATGTTAGGTGACCATGACTTAACCGAGGTATTGTTGGAAGAGGTAGGTCTTCGGCGGAAGATGTACAGGTTGTCTGAGGTCCTGATGTCGGTGGGGAGCTCGTTCCACCATTTTGGTGCCAGGACAGAGAAAAGTCTGGAAGTGGTTTTGAGGCGAGTTGACCCACGCAGGGTGGGAGTCGCCAGCTGTTTGGCTGATGCAGAGCAGAGAGGGTGAGCAGGGGTGTAGGGTTTGACAAAGTCCTGGATGTAAGCAGGGCCTGAACCATTAGCAGTGGAGTACGCCAGAGCTAGAGTCTTGAAGCGTATCCGCGCAGCCACCGGTAGCCAGTGAAGGGAGCGGAGGAGGGGTGTTGTGTGTTACCTGATAACCTGATAACCGCCTTGTATTGAGTTTTAATCCCAGTTCTATGTCTTGCAGGTGAAGCGCACTTTATTCATTAATGGCATCTCTAAATACGCAGAGGAGAGTCAGATCAAACAGCACTTTGAGTGAGTTCCTCTTCCTCTGCTCTGAGTTGTTTTACAGACTGGAGAGTTTCAGGTGTCAGCATGAGAACATGTTCCCTGTGTTGTTGTTTTTCAGACAGGCGTACGAGAACTGCACGGTGCTGGAGGCTCGGATCTGCTACAACGTGGCCAAGCTGATGTCTCTGAACGCAGAGAGGTAAGAGACTGGAAATTAAATTGTTTTAGATCCTTCTGAGACTCTGAGATCAGCCAAAGCGTCAGACCCAGGATAAGAACCAGAACCCCCAGAAGTCCACAGTGGACTGTTAGACCAGTTTCTTTAATATGTCCACAGATTAAAGGAAGGCATGAACAGTTATTAAAAAATAAAAGCCATTTATTCAAGTTTTAGATGCAGAAACAAAATACATTAGATTGGTCCTTTCATACTTACTGTGATAAAATTAAGCCTTCAGTGCAAATATTAAAATGTCAAGGGAAAATAAAACATCTGTAACTCTTCTTTATGTGTAAGGCAAGGCAAGGCAAGTTTATTTGTAAAGTACCTTTCAACAACTCAGCAATTCAAAGTGCTTTACACAAAACATTAAAAACATATTACAAATATATTATATTTGTAATATATTACAAATATAAAATGACATTCAAATATAAAAATTTAAGTTTAAAAACAAGCAGATCGAAGACTAAAAACAAGCAGATAAAATACTTAGGAAAAAATATTTAAGTACATTGAAATATAAAATTTTGAATTATAAGCGAGCTGATAAAATATTTTTTTTAAATATCAAATTCTCTACTCATATCGGTAAATGAGAGAAGTCCCTTATTCTATTCTCTACTCATACAAAAGTATATTCAAACATACAATTTTAAAGCGAGCTGATAAAAGTTCCAGTGCAGTAAAAGCAGTGGCAATTAGAAAAGTATTCGGTCTTGATTTAAAAGCGTTGAGGGTTGCAGCAGATCTGCAGTTTTCTGGGAGTTTGTTCCAGATTTGTGGAGCATAAAAACTGAATGCTGCCTCTCCATGTTTGCACAAAGCAGACCAGTCCCAGATGATCTGAAAGTTCTGGGGGGTTCGTAGCTAAACAGAAGATCAGAAATGAACCATTCAGTGCTTTGTAGACCACCAATAGTATTTTGAAAGGGAAGCCGGTGTAAGGACCTCAGAACTGGAGTGTGTGTGTGTGTGTGTGTGTGTGTGTGTGTGTGTGTGCGCCCGAGCCCCGCCTCTCCGCAGGTTGACTGACAGGACAGGGAAAGAACCAGGGCGACTAAATGTTGAAGCAAACACGCATGTAAACGATAATTTATCAAGTATGGAAAAACTATCGTGTCCATTTTTGTTTGTCGAACGATAAATCGATATATTGCTTGACGTGACAGGCCTAAACTTCCCAACATGTGTCGACAGCTCTTGAATCTGTTTCTGTTTTACGCTGTGGGATCATTTTTCGTGGTGCGTTCAGGTTCTGTCCCGCGGGTTGAAGAACGTGTTGCTTTACCCTCTGCTCTGTGTTTGTTGCTCAGAAAGAAGACGGAGCGCAGCAAGAAGTTCTTCACCGACCTGATGGCCAAGGAACACGTTCCCACCATGATCAACCCCAAACCCTGCGGACACCTCTGCTGCTGCGCCATCACCGGCTGCGAGGAGGTGACGCTACGCTATTGCTCACACTAATGCTAAAGCTAAACACTTTATCAAAGCAGATTACAGTTATATTGTAGCAGATTAAAGCTTTACTGTAGCAGATTGTAAAGATTAAAGTTTTATTGTAGAGATTAACGTTTTATTGTAGCAGATTGTAGAGATTAAAATTTTATTGTAGAGATTAACGGTTTATTGTAGCAGATTACAGTTTCATTGTAGAGATTAAAGTTTTATTGTACAGATTAACGTTTTATTGTAGCAGATTAAAGTTTTATTGTATCAGATCAAAGTGTTATTGCAGCAGATTACAGTTTTATTGTAAAGGATTACAGTTTTATTGCAGCAGATTAAGGTTTTATTGTAACAGATTACAGTTTTATTTTAACAAAATTAAAGTTTTATTGTAGCAGATTAAAGTTTTATTGTAGCAGATTACAGTTTTATTGTAGAAGATTACAGATTTATTGGAGCAAATTAAAGTTTTTTCGTGTGTCGTTAGCATGTTAGCAGTGATTAAGCACCTGACCTCTGACCTGCAGGAGGAGGCGGTCAGCTACTACACCAAGCGGGAGGCAAAGCTGAAGGAGGAGTACCGGAAGGAGAAGGAGAAGGTGCACACCAAGCCGCTGGGCATGGCCTTTGTCACCTTCCAGAACGAGGCCATGACCGCCATGTAAGCCATGCCGTGACCACGCCCACTCTCCTAACATTTCACCAGTTTCACAACTCTGACTCCACCTCCTCCTCTCCCTGGCCCCACCCCCTGTGTCTCCACAGTATTTTGAAGGACTTTAACGCATGCCAGGTGCAAGGCTGCCGGTGCCGTCAGGAGCCCGGGTCCTCTCAGTTCAGCGACGCTCTTCACGTTCACAACTGGAGCGTCTCGTATGCACCGGACCCGCAGAACGTCCGCTGGTATGTCCGCGCTCCTCCTGCCTGGAACGCCCCAGAGCATAAAAAGAAACGCACCCCTCGCTGTTTAACTGACGTGTGCGTCCTGTTTCCTCTGCAGGGAGCACCTGTCGCTGGGCGGGATCTCCTGGTGGATCCGCTGCTTCATCATCAACGTTATCCTCTTCCTCCTGCTGTTCTTCCTCACCACGCCCGCCATCATCATCTCCACTATGGACAAGTTCAACGTCACCAAGCCCGTCGAGTATCTCAACGTAAGGAGGTTTGATGTTGAGGCGGCGATGACAGGTAAAGGTTATCGGAGTCTGACCGTCTGCTGCTGTTTTGTTTTGGACAGAATCCGATCGTGACTCAGTTCTTCCCCACCCTGCTGCTGTGGGCCTTCTCCGCTCTGCTGCCCACCATCGTCTACTACTCAGCCTTCTTCGAGGCTCACTGGACCAGGTAACATCCGTCTGTCGCCGTCAGGGGACAAAAGTTTTAAAAAATCAAAGAGTTCCCCTGATTGGACCTTAATTTCACCCTTATTTTTATTTGTAACTTGATTTGAACCAGATTTTTTATAATACTTGTTTTGGCCCAGATTAACCTTGATTGTTACCCAGATGTTTACCTTGATTTCTACCCTATTTGACCCTGATCTGACACTAGCTGACCCTCATTTGACATTAATTTGACCCCGATCTGACCCTGATTTGACCCTGATTTGACGCTGATCTGACACTGATTTGACCTTGATATGACCTTGACCTGACACAGATTTGACCCTGACCTGACCCCGATTTGACCTTGGTTTGACCCTGATCTGACCCGGATTTGATCCTGATTTGACCTCCCCTTTGTGAGCAGGTCTGGAGAAAACAGGACGACAATGCACAAGTGTTACACCTTCCTGATCTTCATGGTTCTGCTGCTGCCGTCTCTCGGACTCAGCAGGTAATAAAAACAGTTGGCTAAGAATCTGTCCCTGAGTGACTTTTGACCTCTGCTGTCCTCACTGAACTATCTCTGTCTTCCAGTCTGGACGTTTTCTTTCGCTGGCTCTTTGATAAGAAGTTCCTGGCTGATGCCACTGTCAGATTTGAGTGAGTGGTTTCGTTGATAACAGTGTGTATAAAGGTTGGTCAGTCAGAGGACGTCCCACTCTAACCGTCCTGCTGTGTCTCCTGCTGCGTCCCCTCCAGGTGCGTCTTTCTGCCTGACAATGGAGCGTTCTTCGTCAACTACGTAATCGCCTCGGCGTTCATCGGGAACGCCATGGACCTGCTGAGGATCCCTGGGCTGCTCATGTACATGATCCGCCTCTGCCTCGCCCGCTCCGCCGCAGACCGCCGCAACGTCAAGAGGGTGAGGACGGACGGGGGACAGACAGAGACTGAGGGGACAAACAGAGACTGAGGGAAAGACAAACACTGAGGGGACAGACAGCCTGAGACTGGGGGGACAGACTGAGATTGAGGGGACAGACAGACACTGAAGGGACAGACACTGACTGAGTTACAGAGTGACATAATAATCAGACGAGACTTGAGCTCTCTGATGGACAATTACTCAGTCCATTATTGTCTCCATTTTGGACATGTGGACCTGAGTTTTGTGTGATGAGCACTGCGGCCTCATGGTGACGCCGTCTGAAACCCTGTTTCTGTCTCTGTCCCTGTCTCTGTCCCTGTTTCTGTCCCTGTCTCTGTCCCTACAGCACCAGGCCTACGAGTTCCAGTTCGGCGCAGCATACGCCTGGATGATGAACGTCTTCACCGTGGTGATGGCCTACAGCATCACCTGTCCGATCATCGTCCCTTTTGGTCAGTCTCACCTGCACCCAGAACACTCACCTGGACCATGTCTAGACCAGGCCTAAACCAGGTCCAGACCAGGTCTTAATCAGGTCCAGACCAGGTCTGACCCAGATCTGAACCAGGTCTAAACCAGATCTAAACCAAGTCTAGACCAGGTCCAGACCAGATCTAAATCAGGTCTGAACCAGGTCCAGACCAGGCCTAAACCAGATCTGAACCAGGTCCAGACCAGGTCGAAACCAGATCTAAACCAGGTCCAGACCAGGTCGAAACCAGATCTAAACCAGGTCCAGACCAGGTCGAAACCAGGTCTGAAACAGGTCCAGACCAGATCTAAACCAGGTCCAGACTGGATCTAAACCAGGTCTGAACCAGGTCTAAACCAGATCTAAACCAGGACCAGACCAAATCCAAACCAGATATGAACTAGATCTAAACCAGGTGTAAACCAGGTGTAAACAAGGTCCAGACCAGGTCCAGACCAGGTCCAAACCAGGTCCAGGCAAAGTCCTGTATAAGACCAAAAGAGGCAACAGTGTCTTTCAGTGTGTGTAGAATCAGACAATCACACATCAGGCGTTTTGGAAAACTGATCCAAAACCAGCTGCTAAATCCGAGACCAAGACCAGCATGAGACTTAAGATGTGGACTCGAGATCCAGACTGGACTTAAGTACTCCAGCCTGAGTCTCGAGACTTTTGCAGCAGGTCAAAGTCAAGTCTTGAGTCTGTTTAAAATAAGTCTCAAGTCACAGAAAAAGTCCAGAACAAGACGAAGGATGAACACCTTAGCTTACATCTAGTCCTGCGTGTGACTCGTCTGTCCTCCTGCAGGTCTGATGTACATGCTGCTGAAACACCTGGTGGACAGGTACAACATGTACTACGCCTACCTGCCCTCCAAACTCGACAAGAAGATTCACTCGGGCGCTGTGACGCAGGTGGTGGCGGCGCCAATCCTCTGCCTCTTCTGGCTGCTCTTCTTCTCCACCGTACGCACAGGTAGGCCCCGCCCCCCCGCCGCTGGGACAGCCAATCAGCTGCCTGCTTTACCTCCAGCACTGAATAGTGTCGAGTCTGTCAAGTCCAAAAGAAGACTATTGTCTGTCGGGTTGAGTCCTTATCAAGTCAGTTGAGTCGAGTCCAAAGCAAGACCATAGTCAGTCGATGTCTGTCGAGTCCTTTTCAAGTTAGTCCAGTTGAGACCTTTTCGAGTCTCAAGTCCTTAACGAGTCCGTCCAGATGTGTGTGAATCGCGTCCAGACAACATTAATTAATCATAAATGTGTTTCTTGTGTGAAAAAAACTTTCTCTCAATGAATAAGAAGAAAACTGAAATGATCTTATTCGGCCAACAAAATTGTTTAGATTAATATATTTTGTGTGTTTATGTTTGTAGTTTGTAGTACTTCAGTAAGTTAGTATGGGTATATTAAAGTGAGTATTGTTTGTGAGTTTAAAGTGGAAGCTGATGAGAGTAGAAAGAATTTGAGTCAGTGTTTGATAAGTGGGCCCAGCTTAGTTGTATTGTATGAAATGATGTGTGATGAAGTTATTAGGAAGTGAATAAACAGTCATGACAGACATGTAGTCAAGTTAGTTGGGGAAGGTTTACTTATAGGTTACTTATAATTGATGTGTTCTTGTATGTCCGAAAGGTGTTTGAAGTAGTGATTGTTGGTTTGATTTGAAATAGTTGAAGGTAAAGGTAGTTTTACAATTACGCCAGCAGAGGGAGTGTTGTGAAAGTAATTGTTACATGATGATATGATGTAGATGCACAATGTATCGTGAGTACTGGTTGTCATGACGACATTGTGTTGATATAGATGTGGCGTATAATTTGAAGTAAAGACCATTTTTCTACAGCTTGTAGAAATGACCAATTTTGTCAGCATTAGTATTTAGTAGTACAATTTGTTAAAGAAGTTTGGTAAAATAGCGTTTTATTATAGGAAGGTGTTGTGCAGTCTATTTTTGACTGTTTTTTTGTTGTTATGAAATTGTGATTCGTTGTTAGGATGCATCGGCCTGTTTTTGTAACGGTATGTTTAGGTTGAGGTGTTTGTAAGTTTACGTGTAACGTTAGTGTATCATATGTATGAAGATGTAGTATTTGTGTGTTGATGTTGATGATATGCTAGGATATTGTTATGTAGGGCCTTGGTAATGTACTTACTTGTAGAAATTGATAGCGGTTTTAATTGTTTTTGGGTTTGAAGTCATGAGTTAGACGTCAAGTGTGTGGTTTCAGTAGGCACAAGGTTATTTAGGTGTTTCGTATATAGTGCAGTGATATATTTTAAGATTTAGCGTAGCGTGTGGTAGGATGTAAGATGCGCACGTCAGTGTGACTTGTAGTTATATAAGTTGAAATTAGGTATAACACAAAGTATTTTATGAAGTGTGTTGTGGAACATGGAATACAGCGTGTTTTGTAGTTGTGGTTTGAAAGCATATTTATACATAAAAAGTAGTGTTACTTGTTAACTATGTTAACATGTAAATCTAGTTGTTATAGTTGGCTGGCTGCAGCAGTTATGGTGTATGTTGGAGTGATGTGTAAATATTAGCGTCAATAGAGATGCAAATATATGGTGCAATGCTGCCTTTGTGTTGTATGAGGGGGGTGAAAGCATGGGTGTGCTGGCCTGATAACATAAATAGTTGCTTTCCTACAATTGTTATTGGCGTCGTGTTGGTGAGCCTTTTTTGATCAGCAGTCGCAGTGGAGCGCTATGGATTGTACAAGTATGTGTTTAGGCCTATGTGATTTGAGAATGTGTGTTTTTAGCTCCAAATTTGTTATGATTCACAAGGGTCCATGCCTGAACACATCCCTATCTCAACATTCAGTCTAAGTCATAGCGCCCCCTACTGACAACAGGAAATCAGCCTCATACTACAAACTTCATCCGCTTTACATGACATTTTCGATGTCTGGAACACCGCAGTGCCTGCCGACGGCCGGCCAGCCCCCCGACGCGCGTTGGGTGTGTTGGGTGTGTTGGGTGTGTTGGGTGTGTTGGGTGTTTTCTCCAACTGTTTTTAGATTGAGTTTTTATTTATTACTATTTTATTGTTTTTATTTGTTACTATATTTGTGTATGACTTTTATTATATTTTAATTACTGTACAGCGATTTGGTCAACTGAGGTTGTTTTTAAATGTGCTCTATAAAAAACTTTGACTTAACTTGAAAATTACAGAAACTGCAGCAACGGTGACAGGATGACGTGTGTGTGTTGTTGTTGTTGTTGTTGTTGTTGTTGCTGGATGCTAAGTGATGCTAACTGCTAACATGCCGGCAGGTTTCGAGACGCCAACCTCCATGTTCACTCTGGTGGTTCTGATCGTCACCATCGTGGTCTGTCTGTCTCACGTCTGCTTCGGACACTTCAAGTACCTCAGTGCCCACAACTACAAGGTAGGACACGCCTCTCTGCAGCTCGCCTCTGCTCTCTGTGTTACCATTGAGACGTCAAATCAGCAGCAAGGGGCAGACATTAAGTCTCACAGTAACACAAACACACAAACTCCTTAAATGACTGGTTTTATCAATGGAGTCTGGTTGTTCCAGATGACAGAGTCTGTCTGACAGCAGCTGGAGAGGAGGAAACATCAGAAACACAACAAACACTGAAACTGATGTTGATCTGAGTCTAAACAGCAAACACATCACCAGACTCCTTCACACTAACACTCATTCCTGGGTTTGTGTTGTTTGTGAGGACTGTTCAGCTTCTGTGTAGCTGACTCACTGGCTGTCGATAAGGATGTAATGTATAAATGTATAGGTGCATCTCAATAAATTAGAAAATCATAAAAGTTTATTTATGTCAGTCATTGAATTCATAAAGGTGAAATAATACATTTTATAGATCCATTATACACAGAATGAAACATTTCATGTCTTCATTTATTTCATTTATTTTAATTATAATGATTATGGCTTACATTTAATAAAGACCTAAAATTCAGTGTCTCGAAAAAAAGCAACCAATTTTAAAAAGTATGTTTAATCTGCAAATGTTTGCCTCTGAAAAGTATGTCAATCTATATGACTCAATACTTGGTTGGGGCTGTTTGACTTGAACTACTGGAAATGGACTTTTCCATCATATTCTAATGGATTGAGATGCACCTGTATGGTGGAAATATGTATGGTGTACCATGGAAATGTTTTGGATAAAAAATATAAAACTGAGAAGTTACAGAATGAAACAAACCTAACGGAGCTACAGAAACCTGCTTCTGAAACATTCCTGTTTGTGTCTCAGATTGACACCAAGGAGAGTGACGTGGACGCCGTGGAGAACGGGCGTCCAGCTCGCCCCTCGTCCTCGCCGACCACCAAGTCTCAGGTCAGTGGACGGACTGACCAGCTCTTCAGTCCATTAACCCTCTGGGCCACTTTACCCTTTAAGGCCCCTAAAATGGAAAATGTCCACTTCCAAAAATACGTGATAAATTCTTTACGGATTAATATTTTTTTCTATTTTTTTCTGC
The DNA here is from genome assembly GCF_030273125.1 of Centropristis striata. Taxonomy (NCBI): domain Eukaryota; kingdom Metazoa; phylum Chordata; class Actinopteri; order Perciformes; family Serranidae; genus Centropristis; species Centropristis striata. The sequence goes on from NC_081517.1 coordinate 10,998,485, forward strand.
ATAAACTTCTTAAACAACTTCCGCCCTGCTCAAAACTACTAAAACTACTAACATTCAAAGATTTTGAGGATTTTAACCCTCAAAATGCCAGTTTGATTACATGATGTCACTGTTTTTCAATGAAAAAACAGACAAAAATTGAGATGTTTTCCATATAATAAATAATTATTGTCTGGGACATTTGTTTTTACCACAGCCTTGGATTTAAATCTGACAGTACACAAAAAACTTTAAATGCATCAAAATCAATTTTGTTCTTAATCTTTGACATATCCAAGGCTGTGATAAAAACAAATTATTATATGGAAAATAACTAAATTTTTGTGTTTTATTCATAAAAAACATCAGTGACATCGTGCACTCAAACTGGCATTTGGTAGTTTTGAGCAGGGCAGAAGTTGTTTAAGAGGTTTATGCAGAAAAAAAAATATGAATCTGTAAAGTTGTTATTTTTGGGAAGCGTAAACGTGTACACAGTGTATTATTCTGCCCTACAAAGTCTAACTGCAGTAACTACACAAAGGTTAAAACTGAGAAAAACTGCTTTAAAGTTTTTTTTTTAACATTTTTTAAACTGGCAAGCCAAATTAGTTATAGGTAGGTAAGTGATATGACACTTATTTCTTCATGTATTGATGATATAATTTTCATCAATACATGTAGAAATGCTCAAAAATCATGACGATTTATTTGACCTTTGAGCCCCAAAAATGTAGCTACTGCACTCTGGTTTTGCTGTAAAAGGTTATGATAGTAATGCACAAGCAGAGTGGAGTAACTACAATGTTGTCGTCTTCTTTTAGCTTCTATATTTTGTTTTCAGTCAATAAACATTTTCAAATTGAATTTGTTGTGTGTGTAGAAGTGTATTTAAAAGTTTTTAACAACTCTTTTGAAAGATTTGTGTATTGTAGACTTAATATTATAAAGCAATGTTATATTTTAGTTTTAATATAATTTTATCTATCTTTTTTACTTAATCACTATCTAGATAATAATTTCCCTATCAAAAAAACACATACTTTCTGTTATTTGTGTCTTCACTATTCAACACACTGATGAAATACAAGGCTACACTGTATCAGACGGTAAGTGAACTTACTGCAGTTTACTTTGGTTTTATGTTTAAATTTGTATATATATCCAAAGAAGACCGTGGGAAGTTCAATTACTGCTGTCTGCTTTGGTTTTATGTTGGTTTTTGTAGTTACTGCAATTTTTATGTAATTATTTCTCTGAAATAAAGAAAATTTGAAATCTAAAACTTTGTCACAAGATAAAACAGACCTCAAGGAGTTCATTTTTTAGTTATAACTCAATTGCGACCAAAAATTTAGTTACTGCAGTTAAGCTTTGTAGGGCAGTACAGACACATTAAAAATAATTAAATTTGAATTTAAAAATATATGAAGAAAAAAATCTTGCAAAAATCATGCCAAATGCAGCATCACAGCCAAAATTATTACTGAATTGAAAAAGGACAAATATTGTAGAAAATGTCCTGAGTGACACCAGAGAGTTGAAACAGGAGTTAAAGCTCACCGTGTGTGTGTGTGTGTGTGTGTGTGTGTGTGTGTGTGTGTGTGTGTGTGTGTGTCTCCAGCAGCAGACCCAGCAGCAGCAGCAGCAGATGTACATCGCTCAGGTGCTCCAGGACCCGAACTCTGATGAGCCGGGCGGCGGCAGCGGCGAGGAGGACCGCGGTTCGTCTCAGGACGAGGAGATGCTGAATGGAGGGAGCAGCATCAACGAGGCGGATTTTCAGTCAGGGGAGGACAGTCTGATCGCCAACGAGGTCCACCAGTAGCTGGGGGTGGAGCTAGAGGGAGGGGGCGGAGCTAGTCCAAGGTCCACACAACCGTTAGAAAATAAAGCTGACTGGACAATCACCACACACACACACACACACACACACACACACACACACATACACACACACACACACACACTCCATGACTGACGGTTAGCTCCTCCCCCTCCCTGCTCGAAGACTTGACCCTGACCTTTGACCCAGCGCCGGGTCGCCAGCATCCAGCATCGAACTGTGTCCACAGGAAGTCACTGTACATAACCACAACGCCAAACGTTTCTTTGTTTTTTTCTTGGGGTTGGGGGCGGGGTTTAAAATTTGTGCCTGGGCTGGATTTCGTTCTATTCGCACTCGTGTCTTGACTCTGATCCACCGCAGGTCGCCGGGACTCGACCTGCTGACGCCTCAGACGGACCCCGCCGTCGCCGCCGTCCTCCCCCGGAGCTCAACACGCGGCCAGCTGTCGTAGTGGTAGACGCCTCGCTTATGCAGACACTCGCCGTCCCTCACCATCCCCTTGCTGTCCTCCATCACCGGGAAGCTTCCTGCATGTCTGGATCTACAGCTGGACTGCTCCTGTCCTGGTTCTGGTTTCACCTGGACGACCTGAAACCACGAACACTGACGGAAGGACGTTTGTGTCTGTAGCTTCAGTTATCAGCAGCCGAGACTCTGAGACGTCCCAACATGCCTGGAGCTGTCAGGAGTCTCAATGGAAATGTTTCTCTGCGAGTGTGTGCATGTGTGTGTGTGTGTGCGCGTGCGTGTGCGTGTGCGTGTGAGAGAGAGAGAGTCTCAAAGATATTTAGTCCAGCTGGAACCTTCTTCAAGTTTCACATCAGGTCCTGGGTGTGAATAGTTAATACGGTAATGTCTGATGTCATGGTGACATCACGGGGATGTCATCGTGATGTCAGGGTGATGTCATTGCTCTAGTGACCTTGTGTTATTCGCCGCCACGTTCAACACAACAAATCTAAAATTCATCATTAAAAGTTAAACTGATGCAGATCAGCGACTCGACGAACACCTTAGAAAACCATTAAACCACCACAGAAGAAGAAGAAGCTAAACTGTGACTCTCCACCAGTTAGTGGTTAGCAGTTAGCCGCTGTAGCAGCTCAGAGTTCATTCAGCTGACCTGCATCCTGCAATAATCAGTTTCTGATTCAGCTGTGACTCACCAGTACTCTTTAACCCTTTAAACCCTTCTCCACCAGAGCAGGTTCAGGGTTCCTAGTCCGTGAACCAGCTCTGAACCTGTTTGCTTTTTCACAGAGAAACACGTCATCACGTCTATTTATGTATCCATCTCTCAGCCAGTATAATAATATAATAATAACACAGACTACATGCCTCTACAACACATCTGCTGCTCATCTTCATCACTGTGGACGCCCAATACATTCTGATTAACACTGAACGGAACGTATTGTTAATGCAGGACTCTAGCGCTAGCCTGCTAACGTGAGTCCGCTACCGCCAGCCCGCTAATGTTAGCCCGCTAGCACTAGCCCGCTGTAACGCTAGCTCGCCTGTATCAATCACATTGCAGTTAAACAAATGAAATGAATGAATGATACATGTTTTAGTTGGTCGTGTTGGTCATACGACTCTCATCTTCATTTTATAAACTTTGTCCTCTTTATTCTGCTTTCACTTAGTTTCCATGAAAATCAAGTTTAGAAGTTTGAGGCTAACGCTAACATGATAACAGGCTAATCCTAATGTCACGATAACAGAGAACGGAAAAAAACTGAATATTTAGTAAATTAATCAATAGGCTATTTAATCAATAAATCTTTGTTGTTTTGTTTATTCATTTATTTATTTATTTACGTTTCTATTAAGTTTTGCTTTTTTTTTCTAATTATTTATGGTTTATTTATTTTATTTTTTTTTGCATATTTTCCCTCATTTATTTCTGTATACTGAGTACATTTATTTATACATTCAGAAATAAAAAAATAAATTAATTTAAAAATGAAAACATAATTTTAAAAAAGAAAAAGAAATTAAATGAGAGTAAAGTCAATGAATATGGGAATTTATATATAAAAAAGGGCAAATATTAAAACAGAAATAAGAATTATGTCCCATTTTATCCATTCATGAATTAAATAGTTAATTTATGTCACATTAGTTTGTTGCCATGGCGACGAACATGAAACTGAGGAAGGTTCCAGACAGAAACGTTTCTGTTCCATCGAGTGTGTGTGTGTGTGTGTGTGTGTGTGGGGTCACAGAGCTGGACTATGAAGGCTGCGGCGCCGGCGGGTTGTGGGCGTCGCCCAGCTGCCGCACGCCGGAGAACCTGCAGCGTTTGTGTCCACGAGACGTTTTTATTGTTTGGAGTTTGTTTCGTCTTCACCTCCGGCCGGCCGGGCACCATTGGCCGCTGGCCGGGCGCCGCGGCGTCTGATTGTACGCACACGAACGTGAATCTGACGGAGCTCAAAGAATCTGAGATGTTCAGCAGCTCTCTTCTTCTTCTTCTTCTTCTTCTTCAGCTGTTAAACTTTGTTTCTGACAAATAAAAGTTCAGATGAAAATCATTTGGCATCGACACGATGAGGCGGAGCGCCGCCGTGACCTTGTGATCTCATGTCGATCGTCTTTAAACTGGAAGTTTTTCTCGTCACTTCGTTTCTTTGTGACGCTGCAAATAAAAAATGTTTCATTTCAGCTCAAATAACTGTGATTAAAAAAAAACAACTTTTGTTTGCAGATAAAAAGTTCAGAAACATTAGATTCACATGAAAATATTTGAATCCAAAATTAATAACAAAACTGATTTTTTTTCCCTTTATTTTTGTTTATTTCCCGGAACGTTTTTATTTATTCTGAATACTTTTTATCTTCTTTATGCATGCAGAAAAAAACACATTCATTCATTCATTTAGCAATAAAAAAACAGTTTAAAAAATGAAGACATGAAATTACAATAAAGTCCATAAATATGGGAATTAATGAGTTAAATACTTATTGAACATTTTTTCTCTTTGATGCTTAAAAAGACAAAAATAACCACAAAGTTTTTTAATCACCGGTTAGTTTGGCTGCAGTGAAACATGATGATAATAATAATAATAACAATAATAATGTGAGGCTGAGAGCTGCTGATGGATAAAGACACTCTGTGATATTTTTGTACCTGCTGACTGAATATTTGATACGAGCGTATTAAACGTTTGGCTGTTGTAACGTAACTGAAGGTTTTAATAATCAGATTTGCTGCTTTTTGCTTTTCTTAGTTTTTTATCTTGTTGAGGTGAAGAAGCTCTGAACGTGTACAATAACTGTAAATAACACCATGTTTATTTATTTATTGCTGTGACATTGATATTTATTTTGATTTGGTTTCGTATGTACAGTGAAACATTCGTCCTATTTATGTTATTGATCAATAAAATTGGCTTCCATCCGTCGACATGTTCTTCCTGTTTGTGACAGAAAACTTAATAATAATAAACTCATAAACTTTGTGTTTATGTTTTACATTCATCTGACAGCTTCAGTTACTTTAATATAAAACATTTAAAGTGGGTATTATCAATTAAAGTCATTAAAATGATCCGAGAGAAACATCAGTAATAATATATGAAACAACCAGCAGGAGGAGTACTTTTACTTTTGATACCTCAAGTTCATGTTGATGTTTTTGTACTTTTACTTTCATACTGAAGTGATGATTAATACTTTTAGTGCAGTAAAGTTATGTAATTACAAGTTTGTTTGTTCAGACTTTGAAACAGCTTATTACTGAAATTATTATTAACACCCTGCTCTTTGACAGGGCCAGAAAACGAAGGGTCAAACGGCCACCTAACCAGGACGGCTCATATTCAGATTAGGGGCGTTTCGGTGAGTGAGACCTGCCTCATTCCAGGTATTTGACTATAGTGGAAAAGGACCTTTTGATCCAAAACAGGTGTTGACCTTATGGATACTGAGAAAGTCCTTCATTAAATGATATGAGTCATAGAACCCCGACCCCTGTTCTCAGGTAAGCCAATCACATCAAGGTATGAATAAAACTGCAAAACTTCTATCTATAACTATCACCAGCAGAACTTCCAGAAAAACTCTGTAAACCCTGTGTGCTGTAGTATTAGTCTCTGGACAGAAATCAGAACTCTACCAGGCGAAAAACTCCAGGTCTGAGCAGTGAGACAAACCAGGAAGATCCTTCAGCTGCATACTACTGAAAATTTCAGCAGGGGGGGCTGACGGCTGCAGAAGCATTTGGGTCTATTCATTTCAGTACAAAATGAGAAAACTTCAGTCTTCTGCTTTCCGGGTAGGAAAGGAAGTCAGCCACAGCCATCTGTGCCCCCAGCCTATGGATCACCTTGAATTTAAATGGTTGTAGTGCCAGATACCAACGACTGATCCGGGCGTTGGCATCCTTCATGCGGTGGAGCCACTGGAGGGGAGCATGGTCCGAGCAGAGGGTGAATGGGCGCCCCAGCAGGTAGTACCGCAGAGCATCGACCGCCCACTGGATGGCAAGGCACTCCCTCTCCACTGTGCTGTACCTGGCCTCCCTTTCGGACAGCTTCCGGATGATATAGAGCACCAGGCGATCGACCCCCTGTACCTGCTGAGATAGAACTGACCCCAGCCCTCTGCCCAACGCATCAGTCTGCAGGACAAAAAGGGAAAGAGAAGTTAGGTGTGTGGAGAAGAGGCTCCCCACAGAGGGTCTGTTTACCCTCTCAAGCGACACCTGGCACTGCTCTGTCCACTGGGCCGGATCTGAGGCACCCTTTCGGGTCAGTCAAGGGGCTGGTCAGCTCCGCAAAGTTGGGGATAAATCGCCGGTAATAGCCTGCCAGTCCCAAGAACCGCCGCACCTCTTTTTTGGTCTTGGGCCTTGGGCAGGCTGCAATAGCACCTACCTGTGGACGCACCTGCCCGCCAACAAGTGGGACCCCAGATACCGTACCTCCCTCCGTCCAACTGCACACTTCTTCGGGGTTGGCCGTGAGCCCCGCCTGCCTCAGTGAATCGAGCACCGCAGCCACCTGCTGCACATGCTCCGCCCAGGTGGTGCTATGGATGATTACATCATCCAGGTAGGCGGCAGCATATGCAGCATGTGGACACAGCACTCAGTCCATGAGGCGTTGAAATGTGGCTGGGGCCCTGAACAACCCAAATGGAAGTGTAACAAATTGGTACAAACCGTACGGAGTGGAGAAAGCCGTTTTCTCCCTGGACTCTGGAGATAGGGGAATCTGCCAGTAGCCCATGGTCAAATCCAGCGTTGCGAAAAAACGAGCAGTGCCTAGGTGATCCAGGAGCTCGTCGACCCGGGGCATCAGATAGGCGTCAAACCCTGAAACATCATTCACCCTGTGATAGTCCACACAGAACCGGATGGACCCATCCTTCTTGCTTACAAGATCGATGGAGCTATACCAGGCACTCTTCTATTACCCCCATCTCCAGCATAGCTTTCAATTCTGCCTGAACCACTTTTCTCTTGTGTTCCGATAGGGCCGTGAAATGGCTCGATGAGATCCATCCCAATACGTTCAAACGGGATCTCTGGACGGCAGGTTGGTTACCCCACTCCCATTCAGGGCAAGACACGCAGCGGGGCACATCTGCCCGAATGCCTGGCCAATAGAATCGGGCCATTACATGGTTCAGTGTCTTTTCATATCCCATATGCCCAGCCATCGGGTTAAAATGAGCTGCCTGGAAAACCATTTCCCGGCGGCTTTTTGGAACCAACAACTGGGTAACTATTTCATTTGTCTGAGTGTCACGACTCACTCTGTATAATCTGTCCCTGCACAATTAGAAGTATGGCTACATTAACGATGCATCAGGGCGCACCATGTGACCATACATTTTTATCACTTGGTCGAAGGCAAAGCGTAGAGTATCCTCACTTGAGACTGCTCGAGTGGAAAATCTCCAATGGAGGCAAACACGGGCTCCCCCTCCCCGTCTTCAGTGTCGGACAACCTCGCGTCACCACTGAGCACAGCGCACATATACCATGTCCCTGTCAGTCGTGAACGCACCCCCACACACTGTCCCACCATCTGTCAAACCCCGGCCAATCAGTACCCAGAATCAAGGGGTGCGTCAGGCGGGAACTAACCGCAGCCTTCACACTATGCTTTTTTCCCTTAAACCGAATTTCCACTGGTACTACAGGATATCTGTGAATGTCCCCATGCACACACCTAATATCCTATGGACTATGGACTGCATGCAGCCTGAGTCCACCATCGCCTGATGTGTACCACCCTGGATCCTTACCGGAGCGATGTACGTCCCTCCTGGACCGGGGGAGGGTGCTGGAGGGCCGACAATCCTGACCACTTGACCGACCTCCATGAGTGGACATTCTCGGCGGAAGTGTCCGGGTTGTCCACACCTCCAGAACTCCTGCCCTGCCGCCTGAGGAACCCTCTGTGGGTCGAGAGCAGCACCCGTAGCGGCTGGAGCTTGGGAAGGACAGAAAAGAAAAGGAGGATTAGTGTGAGGGCGAGGAGAGGGTCTAGCAGGTGTGGAGGGGCGGGGACCCGGCACCGGTCTCCTGCAGGGCGCTGGTATAGGACGGACGGGAGAGGCTGGCCGACCCTCATGTGCCCGGCCCCAGGAGAGAACAGCCAAATGGTCCTCCACCAGGGTTATGGCAGTCGCCAGGTCCTGCCGGGTGGTGGCAGCGCATCCAGTACGAGGTGGCCATTGGGAGCCCCTCCACAAACTGCTCCAAAACCACTTTCCCCAGCAGCCGTGCCTCGCACCCAGAGTTCCCCAGCTGGAGCTCCTTCAGTTGCTGTGCATACACGAATGGCCGATCAGTGGGACCCAGCTTGGTTCCCCAGAACCTGCGCCACTGGTCTTCTGTAGAGAACCCCAAACGGTCCAGGACTGCCCGCTTGATTTCCCCGAACTGGCGGAGGGTCCGGGTTTTTACATAATGCATGGACATTACATGTCGACACCCAACAGCCCGACTACGTCAACATCAGGCACAAATACAACACAGACCAAATGGAAGAACCATTTAAAATTAAATGAAGAGCCTGAACAGGATCCTCAGAGGGTCAGTTCTAGGCTCGTTAGCAACATGCAAATAATTCTCCCCAGCTCCAACAAGGAACATAGGCCATATAGTCAGGCAGCTTAGGACCAGATTTAAGAAGAATGGGGACATGCCGGACAAAAGCACCACATTTTTTTTTTTATATTTTTTATTGCATTTTCCAACATAGACAAAAACAACAAACAACACACTGTGGCCACAGAAAACAAATATCCAATTACTTATGATGTATTACAGACAATACAATGAAAATTCTCTGTCCCATTACAATTGACAGTGATGTAGCAAATACACATCTGGAAAAAAAAAAAAAAAAAAAAAAAGTGAAGAGTCGTTAAAAAATAAAAAAAAATAAAAACAATTTTTCCAAAAATCTCAATTTCCATTTTGAGAGAAAGCAATTTTCTTTTAATAATTAAAAATAATAAGTAAATGAATGTCCTTCCTTATTCCAAAAACATCAGTTAGCCAGTTTCCCTCATTGCCATCTATCAACCCTTTTAATACAATAGTTGTGAGTCGTTTACCAGCGTATTTAAAGAAGGGTGAGCACCACATTTTTTGTGATTAAAATGATTCCTTTACTCAGAAAATGTATATTTTGACATCAAGATTGACCTTCTAAGTGGCTTGGAAGATATATTGCTTCTCATAGATTTTATATGGCTGCCTTCTCTGATCCGCAGTCTTGATGAAGTGGCTCCTACCAAAAATTAAAAACTATGGTGATGAAAAAATCAATGACCTCAGTATTGCACTCCATACGGGGCGTTTCGACCTCCTGGGCCTTATGGCGGGGCGCCACCCTCTCTGAGGTATGTGTGGCCGCTACATGGTCGACTCCAACCACTTTTACACGGTTCTACTGTTTGAATGTGGCTGCCGGTGTGATAGTATGAGTTCATGTGTGGTTAAAGACACAGAATAAATATGTTTATATGTTTGGTAAAATTATATTAAAAAGGGTTAAAAACTCATAATTCATTAAAGGTATTAAAAATATGTGTTCATGGGTTAAAAATTGAGTAAAATGCGTTAAAATACATGTTAAATGGTAAAAACTTCATTACAGTGCACAGTGTTGTTAAGAGGATGTGTTCTCAGTGATTGATTAATTTTGCCTACAGGCCTGAAGAGGGAGCCCTTGCCGATCGATGCTTCACTTGTAATGAAGCTGGCAAAGGGTTCAACTGTGTCCTGTCTCTTCATTTACATTTCCCTCTTCAGGTATGAAAAACACAGTAATTGTGTAATGTGGTTGTAGGTATATTTTGTTCATAATTCGTGAGTGCCCGGATGTAAAGTAGAGAGTCGTCGGAAGTGTTATTTTGTATCTTTTGTTGTGTGTCGCTAGTGAAGCATTGTTAAGTAGCAGTAGCTAAGCTAACTAGCCACCTGTGGCTCCCGGTTAATATTCTCAGGTCTGGGAAAGTACTGTGTGTGCACGTGTGTTAAAGTCTGAGAGAAATATTGTGTGTATATTCTCAGTAAGGTTATTCTCCTGTGTATTAATGAGTACATGAGAATGTTAAATGTATAAATTATGTTTTTTCACTTGTAATGAAGCTGGCAAAGGGTTCAACTGTGTCCTGTCTCTTCATTTACATTTCCCTCTTCAGAGAGGTCATTACACCGGCACCTCCTTCGGTGAGCGGCTGCTGAGGGCCACTTCAAAATAGGTGATTCACCGCGCCCCTGTGCACCATTTGCACCGTGAAAACTACAGAAGAAAACAGAAGAAATACAAAATGCTTCTCTGTTTGAAATAATTCAAACATAAAACATGTTCACATATTTGTCATGTTTACACCCAATACAAATAATTTTAACCAACTAATAACAATGACATATGAAATTAAATGTTTTAAGCTATTGTGACAAGTGTATCACATGCTTCCTTTAAATGAAATTCAACATATTTATTTGTTCACAAAAAGAAATGATTGCCTTTTATCCTGATGCGCAATTAACTCATAAACAAATGAAGTAATGACATTCTCTTTTTCCTTAAACAAAATCTTATCTGATAATAATACACACTCCACATTTTCATACCCCATACCATCATACCTCAGTCTGCTCTCCAAGGGTGCTAATTAAGGAGTTTCAGCCATCAGTTAGCATGCTCTCTAGCTGGACGCACACCTCACAGCTCGGCGTGCTTAGAAATAACAGGCACGATCAATACAAAAATAATAAGGTAAAAAGCATTGTAAACTCTTTCCTTACAGGATTCAAACAGAGGAACATGATAAATAACTAATATGTTTACAAGTTTTTACTGTTCCCTCCGATGATGCATGATGAGCACATTGTGAAGAGAGTGCCAGGAAGTTTAGCGTCACAAAAAACATCAGAAGAAGAAAATGGCGTAATTCAAAATAAAAGCAGAACACACCACAAGGTGACACTGTAGGACTAAAATGTCCTGTTAACAAATGAAAACAATATTGTGTACAATATGAATGTGATTTATCATACCTTTACATGCAGAAGTTATGGCTACAGGATGGAGTTCGAAGAACTGTGGGGAAAACTGTGGCAGTGGATGGAGGGAGAACTTTCAATCGCAATCCCCCACCCCTAACAGTGGGTCTAAGCGAGTGAGAAAAGGAGAAGGCAGCAGAAAGAGCTGCGGGAGAGGAAGAGTTGGTTGGTGTTAACCTTGTCTCAGTGAGTGCAAGAAAGTCAGAGATTAACTCAGTCTTGCAGCAGACTGGCAGTTCCAGATTCCACCTTTGACCAGGTGCTGAGTATGTGTAGAGCGAGCAGGCTGTACAAGGTTTTGGTAAGTATGGTAGCATGAATGTGGTTTAACCCTCTATGGCACAGTGTTGCCCTCAGGCAACATACCCATTTTTGGCCTGTCAAATTTCTACAATGCATGTTTTTGAGTGATGCGATACTTTAAAAAAGACAGAAGAGTATAGGGAACCAATAGCAATGCTTTAATTTGTCACATGACCTCCAGGAAGACATATTGACCCTACTTTGCAGACTTTTCCAAAGGAAACTGTCAGGGATGTCTTGTCTTGGTTTTTTTGTCTTGTGAATTTACGGTTTTATTTTGAAAAGTAACTTCCGGTTTTATTTTGAAAAGTAACTTCCCTCTCGTTTCAGGTCACTTGCCCTTTCTCCTGTGTCAGGTCTGGCTTCTTCCCTGATTCCTGATTGTTTCCAGCTGTGTTCCCCTCCCCCGTGTGTATATAGTCTTTGTCTTCCCCTGTCCTTATTGCCAGAGTATTTCGTCATCCTGTCGAATGCGTCCAGCCTTGTTCACAGTCCTGTCTCGAGTGTGTCAAGTTTTGTTTTCTGAATTGCATTTCCTCTGATACAGAGTGATTTTTTGTTCATAGTTTTCTGGTTAGTTTCTTTAATTTTCAAAGTCAGAGTCATTTTTGTAGCATTGTTTTCCTCCTTTTGGAGCGTTTTCTGTTTGTAAATTTTGTAACATAGATTAGAGTAGATCGTTTCTTAGCCTGTGTGCTTTTCCTCTTCGGAGTGATTTTGTTTTGTTTCTAATTTTTCATAGAGTATTTCCTATAAGATCAGAGTAGTTATTTTTTCCTCCTTCGGGAGCGCTTTTTGTTCTGTGTTTGTTTTGTGTTCTTGGTGTGGCTTCGGACCTTCTAGATGTTCATAGCTTGTTTATTTATCATTGCTGTCTAAGAGAAATCTGTTCAGATAAATAAAACATGTCGTTACCGCTGCCTATCTGCATCTGAGTCCTCCTTTTTGCCCAAGCCTGACAGGTTCCTTCCACAAGTTAAAAGGCAACTGGTAATTATTTATATATATATATATATATATATATATTTTTATTTTTTTATTTATTGTCTCATGTTTCTTCCATCAGCTGTTAATGAGATGCCCTCTCTTATAGATAAATAGTTGAGCTGCGCTGGCTCAGTGTGTAGAGTGGCTGCAGCAGGAACTGGGACAGGCCCGCTGCCGATTTATCTGGAATGAAGAGAATGTCACTCATTCAAAACAGATAGTCGTATCTGCAGCACAGAAACACTGTTGAGACTTTACAATCACATGAACCATGTCAATGAAGTGGAAACAAAAGAATAACAAGAAAAATAAAATGGAAACATAAATATATAGCCAACTCAGCAAAAATAAATACATCAGGGTTCACTGTAATTTATATATATTTTAAATTAATTTCCCTCACAATAAATAATTTCTTGTTAGCAGAGTGAATCCGTGTGTCTTCCGTTCAATCCATATCCGTTTGGAAATCAAAACACGAAAAACGAAATAACAAGTTTGATTTCATTTTTTTTTTTTTACTCCAACAAGTAAAGAAATTGTGTGATATGTGATATGAATTGATTTTTAACTTCTCATTTTTATTTTCCATGTATCCTTTAACATAAGAAGATGGGAAATGAGTTGAACAGAATTTTTTTTTTAAAGTGCATTTTGTCCCATATCCTCCAACCTTAAGTTTACCCTCCTTCTGCCTTTAAAAAGTGTGCATGTGTCCATGTTTAAAATGTAATCAATGACAAAGCGTGCCTGTGCAGCTGCGTGTTGCATGGAACCACATGGATCTAATGAAAGAGGTCACAGCCAGGGTCATAGAATCCTGACCACATGACCACTAAATTCCAAAATGTACATTTTCAAAATCAACGTTCAGGCCTTATCCTCATACTTGATATACTGGTCATGCAATGTGTTTAAAACAAAAAAGAGAAAAGTGGGACTTTTGTAGGCTATCATGTATAATGTAAATGAAACTGGACTGGACTATTGAAAAAACAGTTACTTTTCGTTATCCGTGTTTTAAATTTCCAAACGGATATGGATTGAACAGATGATACACAGATTAGAGTGGAAAGTTTTTTCTCTCTGAGCTGTTTGACTGAATAATAAAGACAGAACAGTGCTCCTCCTCTCTCCCCTCTCCGCCTCCTCTCCTCCTGCTCCTCCTCCACCCTCTCCTCCTCTCCCCCCTCTCTCCTTGTCCTCCTCCCTCTCCTCCTCTCCTCTCAGTGTCTCCGGGCTGATGGAGTGTCAGGTCGCCGCCGTGTCCTCCCTCAGCTGGACCCTGATCCTGGTGGGTGTGGGCTACCTGCTACGCCAGACTCGCGGCAAACTTCCGGCTAAGTATGGCCGTTACACGGCGGCGGGTAGCCGGCTGTGTCCGGCCCGGCTGGGCTGGCTGCTGCAGGAGGCTCCGTCCTTTCTGCTGCCGCTGCTGCTGCTGCTGCTCGGCGGGGAGCCCCGGGGCGGAGGAGGAGGCACCGGGAGGACGCTGCTGCTTTGCACCTTCATGCTGCACTACTTCCACAGGTCAGGTCGCAGTGGGAGAGTAATCAGATTACTTTTCTGCAGACTGCAGGAGCAGGCTTTAAAAGTAAAGAAGTGGACCTATTCTAACTTTCTCTCGGTTGGCTCATTTAAATACTTAATATTCTGGTATGTAGACTAATTTATAACAATGTCGAATGATTTTAACCTGTTCCTTGACCCATATAGGCCTATGGGACATATGGGTGTTACCACACTGTTACACTTATTTACAAAATTGTGTTTTCCAGCTAAAAAGTCCCAGCTATAATGATCTGCAAGTCGGATCAATGATAGGTATTATGGTTTTGCCAAAAATGCTTTCTGTTCGAGGCCAGCAATTCAAGTCTGTCCACCTCTGTCCAACATTGGCAGTTGGTGGCAGTTAATTCTGTTGATTGCTCTGCTCTGATTGCCTTTGATCTTTGCTGTAATTACAGTTACAGATACACAAGCACTGGTCCCTACAGCTATTGCTGTATGGGACCAGTGCTCGGTGCGATTGCCCCGTGGCCCGAATAATGTATTACATGTAAAAATATAAAATGTACGTGTATTTTGCGTTTATTTACGCATTTATGTATTTATTTCTGCAATAACTCACTTTTTATAACAATGTCGAATCATTTTAAACTGTTTTTTTTTATGTTAAATCTTGACCTGTAAAGTAACTAAAGCTGTCAGAAAAATGTAGAGGAGTTAACCTCTCAAGTAACATAGAATAAGTCAATGATTATTGTTGTGGTTAAAGTCAGTAGAACAGGCTTGTTTTATTGTTTCGATGAAAACAAGTCAGAGTGAAAAGTTTTGATGCTGAAGTTTCTTGTTGGCTGTGATAATTCTTTTTAAAATACATAATTCTAATAATGAACAGCACTTACTGCAAAATATATGACAAAAAAACAACAATCCAAGCTAGTCAACAACAAGTTGACGGCCACACAAATAAAAACTAAAGAAACAAACATGAATCTGATCAAACCGGTTTCATGTTTGTGATTCTGAGCCTCAGATAACAGGAACACACAACAGCTTTTAAAAATCCCGTAAAGAATTTGTAAATATGGAAGATGGAAGTTGCCAAAATATAAAAGAATAAATACATGACACAATAAAAAGCAAATTGTAACCCTATAAAGCCTGAATCATGAAATAATTGTTTATTGAACCTGCTGACAAATTAAAAATAAATAAATTAAACATCAATTTGCATACATGAATTCTAATTTAGTTTATTAGTTTATTTAAAAGGGGAGAGTGCAATTTCATAAAACACATGATTGTACATGGTTAAAAAAGCCAGAGAATTACGAAACAAAAAACAAACAAACAAAAACAACAAACAAAAAACAAGTACAATATACAAAATACATATAGTTACGATACAATTAAGAAAAAATACAACATCACATACAACATCACAACATAACATTTTATCATAACATCAAAACAACACAACAGGCTTATCTTTTAGTGTTGGCAGCTGTAGGTGTTGATAAGCCACAATTTCAACTTTTTTGTGAAGGTCTTGTATGTTGTTAGCAGTTTAACCTCCTCAGGTACTGAGTTCCACACACTTGCACTCCTTACTGACCAGGCTGACTTACTGAAAGTGCTCCTGCGCAGAGGAATATAACAGTCACCTCTGACAGAGCCTCGTATCATATTTGATACATCGGGTCTTTTTGTGCAATTTGTTGCTCACAGTTTGTTTTTCTTGAACTAACAAAAACATATAAATCCTAATATTTTTAATCTATTAAGACTTTGACTTTCCTTTTAACATTTTCCTCGAACATGCAAAATATATTTTTTCCATAAAACACAACATCATACATCTGCTGATATGAAGTTTTCATGCAGCAATGACGGATACACCAGTGGAACCAGCAGATTATTTTTGCTACATCTGGTATTTTTGTGCAGTTTGTTGCTCAGTTTGTTTATCTTCAACACATCTGCAATGCTCAATTTTTTTGCCATCTAAAAATACACACCAAAAGAAACTAATTATATATTTCTTTGAATTGTTCGAGAGATATCTCAGTTTTACTCTAAATTTACCTCATTATGTCAGTTAAACCTTTACTTAGTTTACCTAAATGAGAAAAAGATGTATGTTGCTTTGTTTAATGCATAATGTAGGAAATGCAAAAAAAATGACAATTGACAAATTTTCAAATAAGTTGTCATTCATACCGATCATATCAAATTTGATACACACATTGTCAACACAGTTTTACTGTAAATTAAGTTATGAAATATTGTATGATGATATTATATAATTTAATATATAGATATTATTTTTCAAAATTGACAATAATATTCTTGAAAAATGACATGTGGGTCACTGATTGAAGGTGGAGGCGGTGCATAAATGACTGATCCCTGGTGGATTATACAGGTACTGCATGTGTCAAATATGATACATTCAGCTTTATAGGGTTAAATATATTAGAAATGAATGTGGGCATCATTTATTGATCAGACGTGATGCTTTAATAAAACATTTTTTAATGTGTATTGATTTATTATTTCACTATGCCAGTGACTTACATCTACAGATTCATATTTGTGGTTGTCAACAATTCTTGATATGAAATGAAACAGGAAAGTAATACAAAGCAGAAATATTAATTTGTGACAATAATTGAAGCGTTATTAAAATGTTGGAGGAAGAACGACATGAAACAAACAAACAAACAGGACGTTTTTTGCAGGAGTTTCATCTTCCCCCTGCTGTTCCAAGGACGCCCCGTCCCGATGTCCATCGTCCTCTACGCCGCTGTCTTCTGCTCGCTCAACGGCTTCCTGCAGGGACACCACCTGCTGCACTGCTCCACCTTCACACACACCTGGGAGACTCACCTTCGCCTGGCTGTAGGTCAGTCAGCTGCACCTGCTGCTCCACCTGCTGCTTCAGCTGATGCTCCACCTGCTGCTTCACCTGCTATATCACCTGCTATATCACTTGCTGCATCACCTGCTATATCACCTGCTGCTCAACCAGCTGCATCAACTGCTGCTCCACCTGCTGTATCACCTGCTGCTCCACCTGCTGTATCACCTGCTGCATCAGTTGCTATATCACCTGCTGCTCCACCCTCGACATCACCTACAGCTCCATCTGCTGCTCCACCTGCTGCTCCACCTACTTCTCCACCTGCTGCTTCACCTGCTATATCACCTGCTATACAACCTGCAGCTCCACCTGCTATATCACCTGTAGCTCCACCTACTGCTCCACCTGATATATCACCTGCTGCTCGACCTGCTACTCCACCTGCTGCTTCATCTGCTGCTCCACCTCTCTTATCATACAGTATTTGATGTGAATCAGAGTCTCGTTCCATCTCATGATAAGTTCTTTTTTCTGCAGGTTCTCTTCTCTTTGTGGTCGGGATGATCATCAACGTGCACAGCGACCACATCCTGCGCGGCCTGAGGCGACCCGGGGAGACAGTGTACCGGATACCCCGCGGTGTGTCCCGTCCTGCAGCTCTCTCTGCTCTGTTTTTTTCTCATTAATAATCTCTCCGTGTTTTGTTCCGCCAGGAGGAATGTTTGAGTTCGTGTCCGGAGCCAACTACTTTGGGGAGATTGTGGAGTGGTGCGGTTACGCTGTCGCCGCCTGGTCGCTGCCCGCCTTCGCCTTTGCCTTCTTCACCGCCTGCTCCATCGGGCCCCGAGCCTACCACCACCACCTGTACGTCACATACCTCATCTATGGTATATATACGTATATGCTCCATATATGTTTATTGCCAGCGCAGCAGGAATTTACTGGAAGTTTAAGCCTAAGCCTAACTTGGTAATGATTTTACCTCACAAGCTACATATATATATATATATATATATATATATATATACACATACACATATATACAATATATATATTGTAAACACCTGAAAGGTGTGGCATGTGACACATCACCCTGTACCCAAGGTCATAGGGTGTTTCGGGTCTTTGATTATCAGACACCCTCACCTGTGCGACCCAGCCGCAGTGATCATACCCCAGGTTGTGTCCAAGCAGCGCGCTATTCCAAGGATCCCCTCTCTTGATCCACAACCACCTTGAAGCTTTTTCTGCTGCTTAGCAGATGTTCTTGGTGGCCTATCTTTCTAGCAACCCACAAATGCCAAGGAGCCTGAGTGCTCTATGCAAAGATAGACCAGGAAACCCCCTACAGCCCACCTCGATTGGCATGCAGTGGACCCTCCAACTGTTCTCTCTGCAAGTTCCTACCAGTTCCAGGTATTCGGTCTTCCCAAGAGAATGTCAATTTTAGGAGCACAACTTGCTTTGAGGAGTCTGATGATAGTACCACATCTGATCCGAGCGACGTCGTCACAATGTGCTCCGGGAACTTGAGCTGCCTCCCCAGGCCCACCATAATTTCCGACCAGGTGGTCTTCCGTGTAGATGCATGCTCCCAATCTGTCCAAGCTCCTTGCTGGCGCATGGCCACTGTCCTACTGCAACGCTCCTCGTCTTCGACTGCACGGATCGCTTCTTGGTTCATCTGCCATCGATCTCTCCCCAGAGCTTTGTCGTAGCGGAGCCTTGTGATGCTGCCTAGTCCCGCTTGGCCGATTGCCACAGAGCCTACAAGAAGGCTGTGCCTCAGCCTCTGTTCTGCATGCTCGACTGCCTCCTGAGCCTGCCACTTCCTTCCTGTTCTAACTGCGGAGGAGACTCTGGTGTCAGCTGAGTCCCGGTACAAAAGCACCTCCCTGGCTCTCATTACCTTAAATTCCTCTGACAGGCCGGTGAATGGAAGTTGAAGCTTGTTGGTATGCCCATAAAGGGTGATGCTACTTAGGCTTCTCGGCAGGCCCAGCCACCTCCGAAGGAACTTGCTGATGCTGCACTCGAAGCCCTCCGCCGTGGTCATTGGGACTTAATATATTAGCAGTGGCCACAGGATTCTCGGCAGGATACTGTAGGCGTTGGCAAGGTCAAGCCACCTCGAATTTCCCTTGCCTCCCGAATCAACTGGGTAACCAAACAGCCCAGCATGCCTGGAACTCCTCCCTTCTGCATGGAGGTGTTAATATGGGAATTCTTTAGGAGGTACTCCATCATCCGTTTTGCAAGGGTCTTGAAAAAGATTTTGCCTTCCACACTGAATAGAGAGATAGTGCGAAACCGCATGATGTTACTCGCGTTCTCCTCGCTCGGTATCCAAACACCTTCCACATGTTGCATACCTTACCCCTCCGCCATATTACCCGTATGAGTCTCCACAGCCTCGGAAGGAGTCTTGGGCACTGCTTTTATACCTTGTATGGCACTCCACTGGTATGGCACTGGTCTGTGCAGCCCTGACCGTGTCCCTGACTTCAGCCAGAGTGGGCTCTTTAATGCTGAACTGGATGGATTGCTCAGGAGGTGTAATTAGCTCTCTGCAGGGACCTAGCTCTTCTTCCCTTCTGCTGTTGCTGTAAGTGGCCCTGAGGTGTTGGTCAATTTCCTCTTCCTGGCAAACAAGGGTCCCACGCTGCTTCTGCCCCAGCAGCTGCTTTGAGAATCCAAATGGATTTGCTATGAAGGCGGCCTGCTTGCTGGCCCTCTCTCTGCCACTTTTCCTTTGCGTCTCAGCTCGGCGGAGGGAGATAAGACTCTTCAGCAGAATGCTCCATAGCTCTGCCATGGAAGGGGGAATCAGCTTTTGAGAGTAGAGGCATCGTTTGAACCAAGCTGTAAACACGTTTATTTCTACTGTGAAATCGGACATTTTAACATGAGAGTCAATCTAACTTGCTCCCTTCAGCAGCCTGCCTGAAGCGGCAGGTCGAGGAATTGCAGTTTTTGGTACTTCTGCATAGGGCTTCACAGCTCAGGACCAGAGGTTGCTGCTTGTATAGAACCCTATGGGTGATGTCACGGAGGCTACGTCCATACTTTATACAGTCTATGATATACATATATGTAAACAGTATAACCAACTAAAAATTACATAAATAAAAATAAATGAATTAATTGATTTATACAAAAAATAACATGAAAATAAATAAATGAATATGTATAAATAGTTTAATTTAAAAAATAGATAGATAGAATCAATGTAAAAATAAACAAACGAATGTATAAATAAATAAATACATGACAAAATGTAAAAAAGAATGTAAATAAATAAATGAAAATGTATAAATAAATAACTAATAAAATAAAAAAAAATATAGAATGTTCATGTATATTTGGCATTAATTTATGTATTATGTATATTTATGTACCTGGTGAGTTTCTTGAAAAAAATAAAATGTATGAAAAAAATGTTACAAATTTATGAGAAAAAAATAATGGTAAAAATAATAAAAATGTAATGTTAATCTTAAATATGAGTCGTGTTCTGCTGCCTGGATATTTAGTCATTTAGGGGCTTCGGGATCAGAAGAATTACAAACGTGAATATTAATATCAACATTTATTATTATTCTGTTATAGTTGGTGATGAAATGATCATGTGACCTGTGTTACAGAGACTACCATCACAGGTTCAAGGAGGAATATCCACAAAGCCGCCGAGCCGTCATCCCCTTCCTCCTCTGATCTTCATTATCATCATCATCACCATCATCATCTTCACACGCCTCCGTTAGTTTGCAGATTTTTAAATATAATCATCATATAAACTATGTTGTATTCTGTGAGGGACAAAAAATGTAGAATTAAAGAAATAAATAAGTAAATACATAAAAAATTTGAATAAATGTAGAAATAAATAAATACATGTGGAAATGTCAAAATAAAAGGAAATAACTAAATAAATGAAAATGTAGAAATGAATGAATCAACAAATAAATAAATAAATAAATTAATACAGAAATAGGAGGAATAAAATATAAAATGTATGTGTATCTTTTGCATTTAGTTATGTGTTTATTTATTGAGTGTCCTTGAAAGAGCACACTATATACTATTCACGGGGCTTAATCCTAGATTTTATTCTTCCGTTTCTTCCGGGGGTTTTGTGGAAAAATAGTATTAGATTCTTGATATTTAAACAATAAACATTAACAGCACAGTGAATTAAATCATGCCTCATGGACAAATGGGCAGACAAGCCTACTGAAGTTGATTTGCATGACATGGATCTGAACTGGCTCCCAATCCACGTTTCTATTGTTTCTTTGAAGTTTCTCTCACTACTTTGTAATGTCTGGTTCCTGTATGCTAACTACATTAAGTAGTCACTTCATCTGTAACTATCTCCTGTTCTTTGATCATGTAAGACTGAAAATCTGTATATAAGGTAGAAAAGTTTCTTGTGTCGGGAGAGTTTGCTGAGGACTGTCTCCGTGATTGATCACACCGGCTTTCTGCATTTTTCTTCAGAGACTTAGAAACACTCTCAATATTTTGGGAAGAAACTGCAACTACATTTTGGCGTTGTCGGCAGGGTTGGACGTTCCGCTGACTTTCACCGGGAGGGATTAACAGGTACGCGCCGGCAAACAGGGTAATTCCGCTCTGACAAACAGAGGACAGGACCCACCTGGAGATCCCTACGGTGCGGGACAGCGGACGCTCCATCCACTTTAATACGTGGGTACCGGTGTTATTAATCATTGCTTGTAGTATTTAAATCCAAGGTAGACAGTTCATGTTTAGCATCTCGTAATTCCCCTGGGGGGTTGAGAAACCTGTCCGTGTAAAAAGCCACTGAGTTTCGGGCAGGGAAAACGTGTTGGTCTGGTACCAAAGTTATATTTAAGAAAAAAGAAGAAAAGAAAAAGAAAAAAAGAAATAACACAAAGTTAGTGTGTGTATGATAAGATCTGACCATACTGTGTATTGAACGATCAGAGTGAGTGTTTTTTTTGTGTGTGAAAGTCCATTGAAAGTTGAAGCACACCTGCCCCAGAGAGTAAAACGGGGAACAAAATGGGGAAATTAAAACATTTATCTGACCCTCTTACAGGCCCTGTTAAAATAATGGCAAGGAGATGGAAAAAAATGTGGTTGAAAATGTTCCATTATGGCATAACTTGACTCAGGGGGATTGCCTTTAACAGGCACACTGAGTACTGATTGTTTGAGGAGGTGTAAGATTATGCTAGAAGAGAGACAGAAAGTAGGAAAGAAAAAGATTGACTGGCAAGCTTCTGAGAAATGGGAAATAGAGGCAAAATTTAGAGAAGCTAAGTCAGTAAAATGTTTAATGGTACAGCAAAGAGAAGAAGGAAGGTGTATGTATGAAAAGAAGGAACATAGAGAATGTAGGGAAAGACAGAGAGCTTTTTCTGCCCCATATGCCGCTGTCTCCATGTCTGCTGACCCTCCTCTAGCCAGGACACCTCCACACGGGGCAAAAGGAGCAGAAAGCCTGGACACTGAAGAAGAGCAAATGCTGTTTCGTGATTTGTCCACCCTCTTTCTGGAATCTTCACCGCTGGACCTCAAGAACCAAGTTATGTCTACATGCATCTGCAGGAAGACAACAACGACATCGACCGCCTGGACACAAACCTTACAGGCTGAGAGGAATAAGAACAATGGAGGATCTGAGGGAGAAGGAGACCAGGGGCACCGTTCAGGCCTCAAGGAGAGAATGGCAGCCGAAATCAAAACCGGCTGAAGTGCTACAACTGTCATGTCTATGGACACATCTCCCGTAACTGTCCCACCCCTCAACCAGATGGACAGATGGAACAATAGACAGAGGAATTTGGCCACCGAAGGTACTGTCAATTTCTCCAGGAGTCCAGACAACACAGCAACAGGGGACAGCAGGCGTAGGTCAGAGCATTGAGCAGCACATTAACATAGAACACACACACACACACACACCAAAACATTTAACTAAGGATTTCAAATGCTCCCCCTGAGTTAACACTTCATGCCCAAGGTATTTAATGTATTTAATGTAAAATGATTGGTTAAGCAAATGCACATTTTAGCGTTGCTGTTCACACTGACTCACAGTTCCGGTTTGCTTCCATTTTCAATTAAAATGAACAAAGTTACACCTATGGCAGGGTGCCGGTCCCACCCTTTTGGTGGCGACTGTAGCTGAAAACCTGGCAGCCACCATGTGGTTGTATGTTTATTCAATGTTGGTAATTTTCTGGTGTATTTTGCTACAAAAAGCAACTGACAAAGTGATACAGTGTCATTGCGTTGTTTTCTGGAAAATGGTCATAAACTATCACAAACAAAGTTGCAACTCATATCACAATTGGTACATTATTTTGATCATTTAATCATTTTTAGAAGGCCGCAAATTAGGTCCAGACCGCATCTAGGAAATTCTTCATGTATAAAAACAAACAAATGATGTACTCTATAGATTTAACAGGCTATTGCCGTCCATGGATTTAAAAAAATGTTGTGGAGATCTCCCAACCCCTGTATGACATCACACATGGGGAAAAACATTTGGCCATGACTGACTTTTTGACTTAGACTACTGAGGCAGACACTGCTTTCACTGACCTAAAAAAGCTTTGTCTGCCTCTCCTTGTTTAGGACTTCTGGACCCGACAAAACCTTTTAACCTTTTTGTTTCAGAACGTGATGATTACATGTACTGTTCTTAAAACAATCAATTTTGCTTCCTACAGTTTCATGATGAGGACCACAGTCCTGTCTGGAGGTGTTTGACACTGTGTCAAAACCATACAATGATTTCTTTTAACACCCCTTCCTAATTCTAATGCTATGCGGTATGTGGATATTTTCAGCCATAAGAGATCCATCTTATGCTTCTCCTTGTGTGTCATGCTGTATAAACACAGTATAGTTGACAGTGCAAGACTGCCTAACAACCAGACTGCCTAACAACCCATCTGCACAGGCAGCTAAATTATCTCCACTAACACACTTTCATTTTAGGAACAGGACAGAACATCACAGTCTACACTGACTCTCAGTATGTTTTCAATGTGTGTCATAACTTTCATGCTTTATGGAAAAAAAACTGTGGTTTTCTCACTTCTACAGGAAAGCCAATTGCTCATAAACCTCTCATCATTAACCTCTTGTCTGCATTACTCCTGCCAGCATCTGTTGCAATATGTAAATGCAAACCTCAAACACTGCTGAGAATTGCTGCAAAAGCAGCTGCTTTGTCTCCAGCCTCCCCCATTTTTGCAGGTGCCCTTTTTCTGTCCAAAATGATGTTTTCTTCCTTAATGATGTTTCCTTATTTCAGACAGGAGCTGATGCAGAGAGAAAGCATTATGACGAAATAAAGGGTGCACACAAATCTTATCTGTAGTCTGGGTGAACGCAGACGGCCTCCCAGTACTTCCAAAAATGTTCCTCTTTTTTGGCAACATTTGACCCAACATTTGACCCATTGTCGGAGATGGTGAATATTATAAATAGATCATTGTATGCAAAAAAAATATTTTTTGTTGTGTAAATAACCATGTTCTGCAAGTTTATCTTTCCAAAGATGAAAGCTGCCCTTCCTGAACCAACCAACAACTCCACAACATCCAGCCTGGAGACTGGGTTGTTGTCAAGGACCTCAGGAGTGCTTTTACCATGTTATCTATGTATTGTGTTTATCTTTTCGTGCAGCACTTTGGAAACCTTGTGTTTGCTATAAATGTGCTATATAAATAAAGTGTCTGTTTGGATCAAGAGCCTGTTTGTGTAACGTGAAAAACGCTTTTCACCTGCTTCAGTTCTATTATTGTTCTATCTGTTCATCCTTCGTTCAGTACAACTTTATTTGAAAATAAGTAATTGATTTCTTCCTCACACAGTCCAAAATCAAAGTGCAGCTCAGGTTTAGTTAGTGACTCTAAATTGCCCGTAGGAGTGAATGAGAGCATGACTGTCTCTATGTGTCTGCCCTGTGATAGTCTGAGACCTGTCCAGGTGAACCCGCCTCTTGCCCAATGTCAGCTGATCGGCTCCAGCCTCCCGAGTCCCAAAAACATTGGATCAGAGTTGACGGAGTTGTCGGGGCGAGGGGAATGTGTGTGTGTGCGCTCTTTGGGCCTCATTCATGAAACGTGAGCAGAACGAATTTGTGTGTAAACCGTTCGCAGACGGAAATTTACGTGCATCTCCGCATTCATCAATATTTTAGTAGCTCCGATCTTTTCGTAGCTACTAACAAAATCTACACATGCTGCTGACCACACGTAGTGCTTGTGTAAATTTAAGAACGCATATAAATAATGCTCGTCACTGTTGGAAATTACAATTTTAATTCATAATGCGTTCTGATATGTACACAATACGCAGATGCCTTTGAAACATGTGATATAAACATGACAAACGATTAAAAAATATAACATATTTAGTTAAATTAGTTGGCAATTGGCGGGATTAAGATTCAGATTAAACTCATAATTGTGAATTATCTATGTAAATTGACGCATCCTGCCTGCAGTTCTCAGAGGTATCATTAAATTAATGCCAGAGTATATCCAATTTCCATACGGCGCACAACGGCAGACAGAAGTAATGCAGGGGTTCAGCGCAGTTGCAAACATGCCAGGTGTTATCGGTGCCATAGACTGCACACACGTACGCATCAAGGCTCCATCCGGTGATGCATTTGCTTACATTAACCGGAAAAACTTTCATTCCGTGAATGTGCAACTGATCTGTGACGCAAAGTGTGTGTTGTTAAACGTTGTGGCACGGTGGCCCGGTGGGACGCATGACGCATTCATCCTGCGTAATTGCGCAGTTGGCACGCGTTTGGAGGATGGAGCTGTGAGAGATGGCTGGCTCATTGGTAAGAATATAGCCTGCATAATCACATGTGTGTGTTATATATGGACTTACCTTTCTATATCCATAGGGGATAGGGGTTACCCACTGACGCCGTGGCTTATGACCCCACTGGCCAGCCCGCAGACATCACAGGAGCATACAATGAGGCGCACGCGGCTACTCGGGCCGTTGTAGAGCGCACCAACGGGGTATTTTGACTCTGAGCGTCCTCCTCCTGTGGCAGATGTACTTTTTTTGTGTGCGCTAATGCGTTTCTTTGCGTCAAGTTTAATGTCAAACCATTTACGTTTAACCTCGGACGTAGTTCTTTGCACTACAGAAACCACATTTACTGCGTCCGTCACCTCCCTCCACGCTTTCGCTTTGCCTGTCCCTGTCACACCACTACTAACAGATGAAAATAAAAAAAAATTTTTGGACTCCACTTCTCCCAAAATAACTTCAATCTCCGCTTCGGAAAAATTCTTTTTTCTTTCTCGTTCTTTTTTTCTTTGTGCCATGACTGACAGGTCGACAGGATGCCTCTACACACCTCCTTATATGGTGGTCATTAGCAATTCATGGGCGGGGTTCATGCTAATTGCTGATTATCGGGAGCGCGCTGCCACCTTACGATGGATTGGCATTCATGATCATACACACGTGTTTACGATCAGATCTGAGTTTCCCGCGGCGTTCATGAATCCGGAGTAGGTTTTTAGTAGCGTAGGCTTTTATGTGCAAATCTACGCACAAATCTACTAACGTTTCATGAATGAGGCCCACTGAGTGCTGTTGTATTGTGTGTGTTTCCTGTAGGTGTGTGCGTCAGTTCCAGTGTATGTGTGTCTGTTGTATGTGTGTGCGCTCTGTCAGTGTGGTCAGCGTTTGTGTGTTTCTTCCTGTTCTCTGCTTAGAGCATTTTAACTGCTCTCAACTTTAGCTCAGCATATTTAACATGTATTTACACATAAAGGGCAAAAAATAACAAATATCATATTAATATGGATACCTGTTAGAAGTGCGTAAGTACAGACCTCACAATCAAAATTAGATGATTGACACAGATCAATTGGACAAGATGTCAGAAGGGTGTCATTCCATGGTACACTCAAGAAATCCAATATGTTTGAGAAAAGAAAAGTCTAAATACAAAAGTGAACAAATCCCAGACTGACTCATACTAAGGACTGACTGACTGACGGAGTGACTGATGTTATAATATCTGTACTTAAAAGTGTTATAATAATACACCCTAGAGGAAGAATGTAAGTTCCTGGGGAACGATCTTAAGGAAAATTACAACATAACAACAGAAAATCATCTTAAAACAAAACAGGCAAGTCTACTAAGACGCAGGGCAGAATATATGATACACGTAACCAAACACAAATATTACGCTGAAGGTAGCGGGCCGAATCACTTGCTGGCATAAACCCTTAAGCAGCAGGAAGCTGGGAGAGCGATACCTGCTATCAGATGTGCTAGGAGGGGAATAGTGACGTCAACAGAGAAAGTTGTTGAGACTTTCAAAGATTTTTATAAGGTTATTTCACATATCTCTGTTACTGAAAAGGTGTCAATAAAAAGTTGATCGCAAAAAAAAAGATTTTTATAAGGACCTTTATACAGGTGGACAAACACCCACAGAAAATGACTTCTCCAATTTCTTTAGTGGAATGGAGCTTCCAACTTTGACAGCAGAAGATATCCAATATCTAGATTCTGCCATGACATTGGAGGAATTACTTATTATTACTCTGGGATATAATTGGACCAGTATGGTTAGATACTTTTAATTTACGCTATCGAAAAGGGTGTCTTTCATAGGGACCTAAACACAGCCCTGATCACAGTTATTCCTAAACCCGGTAAGGACCCCCTAGAGTGTGCCAACTACCGTCCAATATCCTTGATAAATGCTGACCTCAAGATATTCTCCAAAATGCTGTCTAGAAGACTTGAGAAAGTAATAGGGGACATTATAAGCCCTGATCAAACAGGTTTCGTCAAGGGGCGTCTTGCCTCTGATAATATTTGTCGGCTATTACACATACTTAGCGCATCTCATAAAATTCCACCAGACAGTGGCTTACTTGTTTTTAGACACTGAAAAGGCGTTTGATCGCCTGGAATGGCCATTTCCCTGGAGGACAATGAGAGAATTCAGGTTTGGAGATAAATTCATTAATATGATTAAAACTCTTTACGCTACTCCTTCAGCCAGAGTGTGTGTTGGGGGAGGTATGTCAGAGTTGTTGGACATAAGACGGGGCACAAGACAGGGAGACCCCCTGTCCCCTTTACTTTTTATATTATCCATAGAACCCCTGGCACACTTCATTCGAAATTCTCCCATAATCTCTCCAATTACAATTGGTTCAACATCACATTCAATATCACTTTATGCTGATGACACCTTGGTCTATTTGGCAAACACTTCCATGCGTCTTAACAGTACTAGAGCGATTTGGATATCTTTCAGGGTATAAGGTAAATCAGATCAAAACAAAGTATCTCTACCAGTCCAGATTAATGTCCTTAAGGAGGTCCTATACCTGGGTGTTAGAATAAATACTTCTCCTACCTCGGTGTCGAAACTAAATTACTCCACAATTTTGAAAAAAATTGAGGAGGATATAAACAGATGGAAACATTTACCAAGTTAAGTACCTGCCCGTATTTCGGCCATCAAAATGAATATTTTACCCCGTATTAACTTTGTAAGCTCAACGATCCCCCTTGTACCCCCAACTGGATATTGGAAAAAATTAGAGACCTTGCTAAGAGGTTATGTGTGGAATGGTAAGCGACCACAGTTAAAATGGTCAGCTCTTCAGGTTGGCACGATGGATGGAGGTCTAGCTTCTACTAATTTTAAGTTATACCACTGGGCATTTATACTAAGAAGTTTCAGGTACTGGATAAATGAGGACAATATTTCATCATGGAAAAGTTTAGAAGAAGAATTAATAGCACCAATTAGTTTAAAAGATTTTCTTTTCACAGGTGTGACTATTAAGAAATGTGCATTACATTATGGTCCAATTTTGACATATATGATTCAAGTGTTCAGGGCGGCAGAAATATTCTTGCACTTAAAAACATATGGTGTAAATCATCCCGATTATGGAACAAAAATCACTTTTTGTCTGGGGGAAAACCATTCGGCAACAAACACTGGGAAGCTAAAGGTATTAACACATTGCAGGACATTAGTGGGGCAAGTGCTATACTCAGCTTCCAAGAGTTGGTATCTCATTATAATATTGACAAGCATTCTCTTTTCAACAAGAATTAGACTGGGAAGCCATATGGAACAATGTCTCTGGAGCCTCAAAAAACCCAAATCATAGATATATACATTTAAAATTCTGCCGTACACCTGGGCTTTCAGAAGTCTGACCGGCTCCTGTTTTTGCATTTTTCATGTTTTAAAACTAATAAACAGATAGTCTCGGCATCTGAAGGAGGCAATGCGTGAATGGGAAGCAGACCGTGGTGCTTTTTAATCATACACTCCGACCCCGCTTGTTGCAACTTTAGAAGATATAACCATGTGGGGAAAAAGACTTATAAACATTGACCAAATCGGCATAAAAATCCAAAAGAAACGTACATAAAATTGCTGTTTTACGCATGCCTCTGTGCGTCTGCATCTAGCTATCTAAAACATACACCATGATTGCAAACTGAACCACTGTAGGGGGGTCTGGGGGCACACTTATTATAATCATTATTATCATTATTGTTGCTGTACAGAGTCAAAAACGACGAAGAGCCAGCGATGTCCGCTCTGAAATATGAATGAATGACAAAGAGAGAGAGAGAGAGAGAGAGAGATGGCCAGGTTATGTCAGATGACTGGGATGACTTTGTCAGATTTGTAAGGCTGACAAATCCACCGCTGACCCAGGTGGATGACTTGTCACTTGTAAAAAGTAAACACTCCAGCAGTACAGCCTGTTTGTTTTCTTACAGCCCATCATCCATGGATATCGCTGATTATTTTCGGTCTTGAAATGCCTTTCCACTTTCTTAACTTTTCTTTTAATTCCAGTTCTGGAGTTGGTCTTCCATTTTTTATTATTAAGTTTAAGTTTTTCTGTGGAAGGCCGCCTTGAAAAAAGCAATGCTATCAAGTTAGCCACAACGTCTCTCAACCGCTCTCACCACTCTGCCCGCTGTTCGGACTTCACGAAGGCCTACGATCTTTTGTTTTTGACCCGCCCACTTAAAATCAAACCGTGATTAGTCAATTTTCCCATCACTCTCCAAACCAAAATGCATAGCTTGGCCTTCCCCGAGATTCGTGAAGTCCTAACCAAGTAATGAGCTAGCTAACCGGGCTTCCATGGAGACAGACATTTCTGATTGGATAACAGTAACCCTTTCATTGCTGATGTGAACTTGACAGTAAACTTAACTTTAGAACATAGATGAGAGCAAATGTATTAAATGTATTGTATTAAATTAAATTGATTAATTTAAATATTAAATAGATTATTTGATACTCATATTTTTTGGTTTAGAATTTTTAAGGCCTTCTCTGAAGGCGTAGAAGGCCCTGAAGGTTCTCCTCTGTGTCTATTTGTAAATACATGTTGTACATAGATGCTGAGCTAAAGTTGAGAGCAGTTAAAATGCTTTAAGCAGAGAACAGGAAGAGACACACAGTCCACACTGACGGAGCGCACACACATACACTGGAAGCATACGCACACACCTACAGGAAACAAACACACACAATACGACGGCACTCACAGAGCACACACACACATTCCCCCCGCCCCTACAACTCCGTAAACTCTGATCCAATGTTACTTTTTCTTTTTTTCCCAGGGAAGAAAGTTATTAGCTAGAGGTTTTTGGAATTAAAAGAGCAGATAGGCCTATAATAAGCATTTTAAACAACTCCTACAACTGTTTTTAAGACTATAAAGTGATTGTAAACTCACAGACATATGTTTAATTAGAAATTACATCTCACAATACCAAAGGTGATTTTACTCATGACATGTTGTTAATGATGATGATGAGTCCCAACTCCACAGTTCTGAAGACTGTGGAAGGGGGGAATTTGGAAATTAGGAAAAGCTTGATGCTTTGCCGCTTGCTTTCTTGCATCTGACAGAGCATGATATACTAATGCTAACTACCTATGCTAACTACCTTGGGTGGTTGCACGCTGGGTTAACATGACGCAACAGTCACAGTCTCTTTACAGGAAACTCCTGCTTGACTAAGATATGAGCAGCTCTGATTGAGGAAATCCAACTGCATCATTTGAGAACAATAACAGGAAAGCATGAGACCTGTCACACGAACATTAGGTATAATGGTACGAGTAACAGGAAAACTGGGAATTGCTGTTTATCCTGAATATTGTATCTGTTTTGTGATACTTGTCAATAAATCCCGCACAGGGCTGTTTTTCTAGAAACTTTTGCTGTCTCTTAAGATTTTCCACTACACCCCTTGTCTCCGATTCTGTTTTTCGGTTTTCATGGACAGGATCTCAAGGCGCAGCCGGGGGAGGAAGGGATCCGGTTTGGTGGCCTTAGAATTGCATCTCTGCTTTTTGCAGATGATGTTGTTCTTTTGGCTTCATCAGACCGGGACCTCCAGCACTCATTGGAGCGGTTTGCAGCCGAGTGCGAATCGGTTGGGATGAGAGTCAGCACCTCCAAGTCTGAGGCCATGGTTCTCTGCCTGAAAATGGTGGACTGCCCCCTCTAGCGTGAGATGGACAGGCGGTTTGGTGCGGTGTCAGCAGTGATGTGGGCGTTGTACAGGACCGCCGTGGTGAAGAAGGAGCTGAGCCGGAAGGCAAAGCTCTTGATTTACCGGTCCAGCTACGTTCCAACCCTCACCTATGGCCATGAGCTTTGGGTAGTGATCGAGAGAACAAGATCATGGATACAAGCGGCTGATATGAGCTTCCTCCATAGGGCTGCAGGGCTCAGCCTTAGAGATATGGTGAGGAGCTCAGACATCCGCCTATCTCTCGCCTGGCCTGGGAACGCCTCCGGGTCCCCCAGGAGGAGCTGAACGTTGTGGCTGGGGAGAGGGGCGCCTGGAATGTCTTGCTTAGCCTGCAGTCCCCGTGACCTGGCCCCGGATAAGCGGAGGAAAATGGATGTATTATTATTATTATTATTATTATTATTATCATCATCATTAATGTTATTATTTCTATTATTGTCATTACCATTACCATTATCATTAAATATATTATTATTATTATTGTTATTATTACTATAGCACGGATGACCTCATTCATGCTTTTATTTTGAAGTGTGTCTGCTCAAACCGGGCATGCGCGGCTTAGAGATCTCTTCTGTACGTAACTGCTGAACAGAATCGACGTCAGCACGCACGCTGCGTCAGACATCTTACGTTAGTATCCACAACAAACATGGCGGACGGTAAGTTAATTGTTGACCATTGATTCACGGTTTTTACAGTTTTAGTTGTATTTTTGTGTATTTGCTGCGTGTTTCCGGTCTGATTTTTAATATTTAATAACGCAGTTTAATCCACAGGAGCAAATTTGACCCGTTAATGAGGTTTATTCGCTGCACAGAGAGCGTTAATGTGATGCTAAGCTAACTTACCGCCGCTAACAGCAGAGTGAAGATTTAAACACCACGTTAATATCGACTTTAAGTATGATAGTTAATATCGAGTTTAAGTGTGATAGTTAATATCGGGTTTAAGTATGATAGTTAATATCGAGTTAAAATAAAGACTGGATGTTGTTTCTAGCAGCAGTGAGGCTGACGGGACTCGCTGATCTAAAATCGAGTAAAATCAGAATGATGTTTGGTTGGTTAGCGGCTCTGTTAGCGGTGAAGACAAATTGGAGGAAATAAACGTGTCATTCACGCTGTTTTAGCTGCTTTTTTTCATATTTGAGTATTTGAATAATAAATTAACCTTAACAGATTTACTGTTGATATTAAAACAGAGCCGGACACTCGCAGCTTCCCGGTTGGAGTTTCTTTGCACCAAATTGTGTTTAAAAAATCTGCAGTCTAAGCGATTCTTTCCTTCTGGGAGTTTACAGAAGCGAACTGAAGGTGAGTTACAAACCTTTAAGTTCTGTTGGTAAAAACGGCAACATTAGATTTAGTATTAGCAAATCTTAAAAACCATTAACCTGGGACTTTCTTTCTACCTTTGCTCCGTTCAAAACTCGGTAATTTTAAGGACGCTGGGTTGCTGCTGTGTGAAACTGAAAGTGAAGACATGGCACCACAAATCACCACTGACTGTGGACTCCAATATTGAACTTTTCCACAATATTCTAATTTTCTGAGACACGGAGTTTTGGGTTATCATTATCTCCAAGCGAGATCATCAAAATGACAAGAAAAACCGGCTTGAAATATTTCGCTCTACGCGTGATGAATCTATATAATGTATGAGGTTAACTTTCTGAAATGATTGACAAAAAATATTGAACTTTTAGACAATATTCATTTTTTTTAGATGTACCTGTATTTGCTGCTGGATCCAGTTAAAATGTTAAAAGATGAAACCAAACTGCTTCTTCTGCTCCATCTGTTATTATTCCATAACATCTGAAATATAAATGACGACTGAGCAGTTTGTGAAGTGAGACTGAACCTGCCATTAAAACATTATTCTCCTTTGTTTCTGTGTTCACATCATTAAACTTAGTGAGAGGATCAGAGCAGCAGTTTCACCTCCACACCTCAACCAAACATGACCATAAAGTCAAATACAGCTCCAATATTAATGTATGATATTAATGTATAATATTAATGTGTACATTTGTCTTTCAGATCACACAGACGCAGATCAGTCCATGGAGGGACACACTCCTGTAAGTACCTCAGTACCACTCAGAACTACTCAGTATCAGTCAATACTACTAGTACTACTCAGTACTACTCAGTACCACTCAGTACCTTGGGCTGGGCAGGCTGTCCTGGTGTGTTCTGCAGGTTTCCTCCTTCAGTCCAAACACAGGCAGGGGACAATTAATTGAATGAATGAACACAAACAGAATAAAATTAAAGCCAATAAATCTGGGTATTTATACTTGTATAAGAAGGGAAATATTTAGTTTGGTGAATAGAAGCTGAAGGTTTCCTCTTGATGTTTGTCCTGTTTTACCAATGAATAAAACAAAGTTTGTCAAAAAATATTTGACTGACTTCTACTTTTGATGCCAAAGAAAAATCTCAGACTTTTTCTTTGTAACAAGTCAAAGTGCGAGTGTGAAATCTGCCTTTATGTTCAGAGAAAAGGCCTGAGAGCTTTGATTTAAGCTCATGAAAAGCAAAAACAAAAGTGTTGTGTTTTTGTTCAGTGTTTGTGTATAAATTCATTCATTCTCCTCCTCGGGTCTTGGGGGGGCTGGAGCTAATCACCTGACATTGGGTGAGAGGCGGGTTCACCTGGACAAGTGCATGTTTTTGGACTGTGGGAGGAAGCCGGAGAACCAACGCTTACATAGGGAGAACATGCAAACCCTGTGTGTGTGTGTGTGTGTGTGTGTGTGTGTGTGTGTGTGTGTGTGTATTTTTATATATATATATATATATATATATATATATATATATATATATATATATATATATATATATATATACTACACATTTATTAGATAATGATTTGTTGGTGGTTTTTTTAACTCCTGAACATGAATCCGCAGGTGTCTGAAAACCCTCACGCAGAGTACGGCCTGACGGAAAATATCCAGGTAACACACACACACACACACACACACACACACACACACACACACACACACTCACTGGCCCTTATTTATCAAACCAGCGTACGACAGAAAGTGAGCGTAAAGTGGGCTCGATCATTTCTGCGCAAGCCTCGGCATTTATCAGTCTGGACGTGAGCGGAGGGTACGATCAGATCTCAGTCTGCTCCCAGCTCGTGTACGCAAATTTGAGTCAGCGTGAAGTCCACACGTCTGAGTCTGAGAATTGATCTTAGACTATTGTGTCGATGCCTGGAACTGATAAAACTCTGCCGTGTTTTGTTTTTTAATGGTGACCAATCAAAGTATGTTTCGGCTACATCATTTATCATGAAAACATACTTTAAATAAAAACACCCTGCGATCGTGAAAAACAGAATACTAGATGAGGCTATTAAATGTTGTTGTCTTCTGCTATTTACTGTTATCCTGCTGGACACCGGAGCGTCAGCGTCTCCTCCACCAGTGGTTCTGCCTGAATAGAAACATTTCCAATCAGCGCTGCCACACACTCCTCTGACTGGGAAAGAATTATAACTAAATGTAAAGAAGTGAATAATATCTCTCCATTGTAATAATAACAATATTTGGATATTATATATACTATTAGGCTTTATATATCACAATGTATAAATTAGGTAGTTGAATGGTCCACTGCTACTCTGCTAACAGCAGTTTGTTTGTTGCAGCTGTTGGACGTCAGCTTTTCACTTTCTGCCTCTTACTTTAAAACATTGTTTACCTCCTTCAACCAAAAAGCTGTGAAAACTTTTAAGTCTGTGGTCCAAATGTAAAATATTCACAGACCTTGTTTGCAATTATAACTAATAGCCCGTCGCTGCATATTTCTGTAATATGCCCATTTCCTCCTGTTGTTATTTGTAACGGTGCACTTTGCTAATAAAGATGACTTTGGGGGGTGGGGGTGGGAATCCTCTTTTTGGCCGTATTGCATCCTTCGGTTTCGCAAGACGAAATATACGCTCAGATCTGCGCTCGTTTCTAGACTTGTTCGATAAATGAGGGCCACTATGTCAGACAGACTCCCAGCATGCTTTGCTGCTCCTCAGAGGACGTTGGAGAACGAGAAGGCGAGTGCAGAGAAGATGTCGAAGCAGAAGGTGGACCTGCAGGCGCTGCCAACCCGGGCCTACCTGGACCAAACGGTGGTCCCCATCCTGCTGCAGGGGCTGTCGGTGCTCGCCAAGGACAGGTGAGGCTTCCACGCCCTGGGCGCCGTCTCTCAGGCTGCACAGGCAGCACTCTGTTCAGAACATGATTGAATCTGTTTTGATGTACAGTAAATATTCTCTCCGTCATTGCAGAGAGTTCTATAATAAAGACAAAAATAAATTTTATCATAATGTGTCAGATCTGTTCAGAGAAGTTTATCTGGAGGAAGAAGCTCAAGCTCCGCCCCCCCCAGCAGAGCTCAGGCTCCACCCCCTTGCAGAGCTCAGACTGCTCTCAGCTGGAGGTGAAACAGTGGAACACGGAGAGTTTCCCAGTAAAGAAACGTCTCTAGATCAGAGCCAACGACTCTTTGATCCGTTTGGTCCGATAACATTTGGAAAGTGTAGAAAAGCCCAATGATAAAATCCTTTTATTCACCTTTAGGAGGCAAAAGTCTTTAGAGCATTGCTCCACGGAACAAAAGATGCAGAAGAGCTTTCATACCCGTGTCATTACCCAGCTCAAAGGAGATGACAAAAACAGGAGAGACACAGTGCATAGGTGATATTAAAACAGATGTATTTAAATAAAGTTACACAAGCATGAGGTGTGTATGTCAGTGGTTTCAGTCATGTAAATGTGGGTATAATGATCATGTAAGGTAGGATGTTGTGAAGTGGAAATTAATGAAATGCTAACACCCAAAATCTGGGCCTGTCCGTGTCGCTTCATTGCGAGTAATACGCGTCATTGAATCAACCTGCAACGGCTCCGTAGTGCTCCGTTTCAGACGCATCTAGACGCTCGGCCACGCATGAATCACACGTCTGTTCTATTTTTGATGCTCTATGTGAGAGCACGACTTCCTTATAACTGTACTTTAAACAGTCAGTACACAGACATAAAGCTTTCACTCACGTAGCTTATAACTGTAATTAAGACAGTAAACAGAAGTACACAGGCTATAGCATAAAAGGTCTGATAAACACAAGTTAGATCACACAAAAAACACAAAAGACATTTAACGACGAAGCCTCCTGACCCATGGTAGAAAAGCAAATATTGACAAAACGATCAAATCAGCAAGTAAAAACAGTCGGCCGAAAGGTAAACACTGTGGCGCACGCAAGACACGTTGCTTGAGTGAGAGCGAGCTGACAGCCAGCCGCCCTTTTTATCCAGCTGGAACACCGGGCCCAGGTGCTCCAGGTCAGGTTGATGGCACGGGCTGATCACCTTGGAACAAGACAATTACGTCATCAGTGTGAGAAAACAGGTGGGGCCGTCACCATAGAAGATGAACAGAGCCCCGCCTCCAGCTCTCTTCTGTCACACAGTATCTGATGTGATGAGCGGCTCAGTAACAGTAGCATCAACAGGACATCAGGCTCTAACTCCTGTGACTTCTGGTGACCTGGCGAAAACCAATCATTTTTTAAATCACAGCTCATGAATCCATCAGCTTCATTTTGAATGAATATTAACAGCTGACAGATCAATCATCTCCTGAACTGGAGACATTAATGTCATACATCATTTATTTGTGATTGAATTTGAGTCTGTTTTTAATGCGTCCCCAGACCTCCGAACCCCATCGAGTACCTGGCTGCCTTCCTGCTCAAGAACAAGTCCCAGTTTGAGGAGAGAAATTAATCTGGAGCTTTCATACAGGAGATGTTTGTTTATGATCTGTTAGACTGTTTTTTTTATTCAGAATAAACGTGTTGATGTGAAACAAGAATCCGATTCTGTTTGTTTATATATTAACTCACCAAACGTCTGCACATGCCTTTTTTTTAACAGAGGGACTTTGCGGGGGATTCTTGTAAATAGATTAGCTTCACACAGACGTCTTCTAACTGTCACAGCACTTACAGGTAACTCCAGACTGTCTTTGATCAGGAGCTGATCATTGGCTGAGCCTTTGCCTTTCTGGTTATTCTTCCATCCATTTTGATGATTGTCTTAAGATTTTGTTCAGGAGTGTATATAGTCTCTGATACTACGTTTTATGGAAACGTGTTTTGGTTGGTTGGAAATGAATGAATAAAGGACACGCCACTGCTGTCTTAGTGAGGAATCAGCTCTGAAACTTCATTTATCACTTCTCCCTCACTGGTGACCCCAACGTTTTTCTACTGGATCATTCAGAGACATCAGGAACATTTCACTGAAGCTCCTTCTGGGAATCTTCTGCTTCAGCTTGGTTTGTTCAGACCGAGACACGGGTCGTATTGTCGGCCCTCAGACATTACTGACTGATTGAAAACAGTGAATTAGGTTCTGAGGTTTGACTGACTGGGGATAAGGCTAACCGCTAGGCTATGTTAGGATAAGCTAACAGGGCAGCAACAAGAGAGAATGTTTCCTAGCAACCAGGAGGATCTATTTCTATAAGAACAATGCTTTATGGAGAATTTATGTTAATAGACACTGTTTGAATGGAATATATCCATCACCTTAATATTGCCATAGTTGAACCGTTTTATAAAAGCAGTAGCTCTTCAGGCCGTGGTCTGTTGGATTAGACCGCGGCTTCGCGGAGTGAAGTATTTCATTATTTTCTAATATTTCCTTTCTGCACTGGAGAGTTGAGAGAACAGAGAGATGATGTTCAGCAGAAGTTTGACAGTTTGACTTTATTGCACAGAAACACTGAAATCAAACAGAATCTTATCAACATGTTTTATTTACAAAATAATATCCTGCACCGGAATCTTTTCAACAGAACCTATAAACCCCGCCCCCTCATGCCTGGCCCCCGCTGGGAGAAAATTTCATATTGAAACGTTCCAGTTGATGCTCATTAAACTTATTTGGAGTTCAGTTTGTGAGTCTGGAAAAAATATTTCTTTGTGATTTTGGTGAAAGAATCTTAAACTGTTAAAACTTTCTCTAAAGTCTTTAAACCAACAATAATTTATTTAATCTACTAATCAATTAAACTAAAAATAGTAAAAAAACCCTTATATTTTATTAACCGTCATAAGATATGGAGCAAAATATATAATGAGATTCTTTCTCATAATCACAGCTCAGTATCTCGACATAAAGTCATTATTCTGAGTATATAAGTAACTATATTCAAGATATTATTTCTAGAAAAGTAAGTTGATATTTTGAGAAACTTTTTTCGATTTGGAGGTCATTATCTTGAGAAAAACAGAACAGTTTTCTGGGCTTCCACACAGAGAAAAGATAGAACCAGAATGTTTATCAGGGTGACTGAGTGTCTCTGAGGCTTCAGGTTCTGTCAGAAAGAGCTCTTCTGCTCTGACTGACAGGAGCCTCGGCCAATCACATGCAGCTGCGGTGATGAGTTACAGTATCTTTAGACTTTGTCGCCAGCGTCCTCTGCATTACATCACTTCCTGTGGTGGGTCTCAAGGCAGCGGCAGGAAGTCATCTCTGTGCGTGACACCGACAGGCGGCGAGGTTGGCGGGGCCTCCTCAGATGTAGAACTGGTGCGCTGCCAGGTTGTCCATGAATGGCTGGACCAGGAAGTCTGTGGAGAAGTAGAAGACCAGGCCGAACGTGATGGAGATGGGCAGCGCCGGCAGAGCCTTCTTAAAGATCGCCAGCAGCAGCAGGGTCAGGCACAGGCCCTGGGACAGGTGAGACAGGTGGGACAGGTGAGATACAGGTAAGTTACAGGTAAGTTACAGGTGAGAGACAGGTGTCACATGTGAGACTCAGGTGTGTTACAGGTGAGACGGGTGGGAGACAGGTGTTACAGATGAGACACAGGTGAGCTACAGGTGTGTTACAGGTGAGCGGATGGTGTCGTGTCAGACTTACAATCAGAATGGCGACGAAGCAGGCAAGCGTGGTGTTCCAGTCGCCGCCGGTCGCCGCAGCTTTTCCGACCAGCACGCTGTAGAAGATGAAGTCTCCGAGGCCGAGCTTCACGCCACCTGCAGGACACAAACACATGTTAGCGGCGGCAGGCGGACGGACGGAGAACAGGCGTGTGGTCGGCGGACTTACGGTCCTCCTCCAGGTCGTCCTCAGGAAACGTTCGGGACGGCCGTCTGTCAGGCTCCGCCCCCCTGCTGCTCTGCTCTGCCTCCTCGTCTGAAAAACAAAATTACATTATTAAAATCAAACTTTAATGAGATCAGTGATCTGGTTTATTTAAAGAGTAACATTTTCATATAATTCATTAAATTATTGATTATTTATTCAGATTGTAATTTATTTTTATATTGATTTTGGCATTTAGAGAGAATTTAAAGAACTGTTCTTGCATTATAATGTAAACATGATTTAATTACTTTTTACTGTTTTAAAAGAATAAATTAAATATATTCTATATTTTTTTATTTTATAGTTGTTAATATTATATTTTTTAATGAAAAAGTATAATAATAATTATTATTATTAATAACTATTTTTATTTATTATGGTTATGTATTTGGCATTTAAAGACAATAGACAAACAACTGTTGGTCTTAATGATTAAAAAATAAATTGGTTAAATTTATTTCCATTAAAATGTCAAAATAATGTTAAATTAATTACCATGATAATTTTGCTCCAAAAAATATTTGTAATGTAAATTTAAGTAATTTCTCTATCTTTTAAAAGGAATAAATAAAGTGATTAATATCTGATCCTCTTTTATTTACATTAGTCACATTAATAAAATAATCATCAGCTGTACTGATGTTTTTTTCCCAGGGTGCCTTGCAGCGAGGACCTGTTTCGTTTCCGGAGCGCTGAGCGTCCGCCGGGCTCGCCATCCCGACCGTCCACATCATGGCGGCTGAACACAAACAGAAAATCATTATTTACTTTAACCTGCAGCAGCATCACGTTATATTACTGCAGAGGGAGACACCCACACACAGACACACACACCCTCCCTCTCTCTCTCTCTCTCTCTCTCTCTCTGTCTCTCTCTCTACCTCTACCTACAGGAGTAGATGAGGGCGGGGAAGATGGGCTCGTTGCGTTCCTGTGCCGTCTCCACCAGCATCCTGAGAGGACCTTTAGGGGACAGCACGGCCACCAGGTCTGCAGCAAGTCATGATGGGAAACACACACACACACACACACACACACACACACACACACACACACACACACACACACACACACACACACACACACACACACACACACACACACACACACACACACACACACACACACACACACACACACACACACACACACACCGTTAGCGTGTCGTCAGGTGATTCACCTTCAGACTGAACCAATAATTCATGTTAACGACTTTATTCTCAGAGTTTATCTGATGTGTTTAAACTCCTCCTCCTCCTCGGTGGCGCCCAGTGGCGGTGACTCACCGTAGACGGAGATAGCGCCCAGGATAACCCAAGCAGACCACTCGGGCAGGTACTTGATGAAGACGAGGGCCATGAGGGCGCTGATGAGGATGAGGTAGGCCTGCTGCAGCTGCAGCGGGCCCCTCCAGTGGATGCAGATCATCCCCACCGCCCCGAAGTTCCAGATGACCATGCCCACCGTCGGGTAGTCCACCGCCACGTTGTACGTCTTGAACACCTCGCTGCAACACACACATTCCACTGATCAACAGCTCTCTAACAACGGAAAGTTAGTTATAAAAAATCACATTCTCATGTTTTTCTCTAGAAGCAGCTGTACTTTTTATTAATATTTAATTCACACGAGTTTTAACATTTTAAACGTTATTTTATATAGACAACTTATTAATTGAAATGTCATGACATTACAAACACACTGAACAGTGATGAACATTGTAAAATAATTATATGGGATGAAAGATTAAACGGCAGGTTTTCTTTACAATAACTGCCCCACACACACACACACACACACACACAGAGACAGACACACACACGCACACATACAGTGCCTTGCAAAAGTATTCATACCCCTTGGAATTTTAACCCTTTTGTTGCTTTTACACATGAAATCAAGGTCGATATAATTCGGCCTTTTTAAAAAGAATTTGCAAAAAAGCCTTCTTTAATATCAAAGTGAAAAAATATTTTTACAAAATAGTATCAATTAATTAAAAATCTATAAGGTAAAATAAATGATTGCATACGTATTCATACCCTTTAAAGTAACTGACCTAATTCAACAAAGTTCCAGCTAGTTGATGCAGCAGAGTCACAGTTAGTGAAATGGAGATCACCTGAGTACAGCTGATGTGTGTCACGTGATTGTAGTATAAAAACATCTGTGTCTGGGAGGTCCAGTCTCTGGTTTATCACTATTCCTGCTACAATTATACCATGAAGACAAAAGAACACTCCTAGCAACTCAGAGAAAAGATCATTGAAAAGTATAAGTCAGGAGATGGCAACAAAAAAATGTCAACTCACTGGACATCCCACAGAGTTCAGTTAAATCCATCATTAAGAAATGGAAGCAGTATGGCACTTGTTTAAATCTGCCTAGAGCTGGCCGTCCTCACAAACTGAGTGACCGGACAAGAAGAAGACTGGTCCTGCAGCCTTCCAGGACCTGCTGCTGAGGAGCATCCCCAGGGCATGATGCTGCCACCACCATGCTTCACACTGGAGATGGTGCATTTGTGGTGATGTGCAGTGGTTGGTGTTCGCCAAACATAGCGTCTAGTCTGATCGCCAAAAAGGTCAGTTTTTGTCTGATCAGACCGTAGAACCTCCTTCCAATTGACCCTGGAGTCTCCCTCATGCATTTGGGCGAATTCCAGGCGAGATTTGATGAGCTTTTTTTTCTCTCCCGCACAGCTCCGACTGGTGAAGAACCCGGGCAACAGTTGTTGTATGTACAGTCTCTTCTATCTGAGCCACAGAAGATTATAACTCCTGCAGAGTGGCCGTAGGTGTCTTGGTGACTTTCATCTCCTGTCTTCTTCTTCTTCTTGTCTGGTCACTCAGTTTGTGAGGATGGCCATCTCTAGGCAGATTTAAACAAGTACCATACTGCTTCCATTTCTTAATGATGGATTTAACTGAACTCTGTGGGATGTCCAGTCAGCTGGATATTTCTTTGTAGCCATCTCCTGACTTATACTTTTCAATTATCTTTTCTCTGAGTTACTAGAAGTGTTCTTTTGTCTTCGTGGTATAATTGTAGGAATAGTGATAAACCAGAGACCCGACCTCCCAGACACATGTTTTTTTATACTACGACCACTTGACACACATCAACTGCACTCAGGTGATCTCCATTTCACTAACTGTGACTCTGCTGCATTAACCAGCTGGAACTTTGTTGAATTAGTTCAGTTACTTTAAAGAGTATTAATACTTATGCAATCATTTATTTTACCTTATATATTTTTAATTAATTTATACTATTTTGTAAAAATCTGTTTTCACTTTGATATTAAAGAGTGTTTTTTTGCAAATTCTTTTTAAAAAAGGCCAAATTATATTGACCATGATTTCATGTGTAAAAGCAACAAAAGGGTGAAACATCCACAGGGGATGAATACTTTTGGAAGGCACTGTACACACACTGACAGGAGTTCTTCATTCTCTGAGAATCTGAAACATGTGACTGGTGTCAGCGCCCCCCGGTGGAGACCAGTCTGTTCAATAAATAAATAAATGAATGAATGAATGAATGAATGAATGAATGAATGAATGAATGAATGAATGAATGAACTCACCCAAGGTACATGAAGCTGAACCAGAAGAGCAGCATGAGGGAGGACAGGATGAGCCAGCCGTGGATGAACTGAACACAGTTATTATCATTAAAAACTTCACAAACAGATTGGTCATGTTTTAGATCAAACAACAACTCACAGATTAAACATGCATTCAGCACATATTAAACTTTTAAAACTAAAGATTTTGATTTGCATGAACTCACTTTTTTCACGTGCAGTGGAAACTTTTTGTCAGAAATTTTCTGTTGAAACTCTCGAGTCTTTTCACGCTCTCAAAGTTTTTTACAACTTTATTGTACATAAAGTTTTTTTCAGAAATTTACGACTTTATTTCAGCTGATTATTTTAATTATGACTTTCAGAGAACATCAGCGGTTAAAACAAACGACTTACAAACAAATTACGAC
This sequence comes from Centropristis striata, assembly GCF_030273125.1. Taxonomy (NCBI): domain Eukaryota; kingdom Metazoa; phylum Chordata; class Actinopteri; order Perciformes; family Serranidae; genus Centropristis; species Centropristis striata. The sequence goes on from NC_081517.1 coordinate 11,042,305, forward strand.
TTCATTTTCAAAGAATATTAGTTTACTCCGAGAGAATATCAAACTTTTTTTGCTCGCTGCTTGCTGCGGCGGCACTCTCACCTTGTAGCAGCGGTACTTGTAGAGGACGACCAGGAAGATGGTCATGACCACAATGACGCTGATCATGATGATGGTGTTGAGGACGGAGTTGAGTAGCCGGCGGCCGACGGATGCCGTGTTCTCCGTGAACGGCGTGTAGATCCTGCGGGGACAAACATCAGGGTTAGCAAGTGGCGGTGACAGCAGGGGCAGCGGCGGCGGTGAAGTGGACCTACAGCTGCTGGTCGGTCTTCTCCGTGTAAAAGCTGACGGACTTGATGGTGGCGACCACGACCACCATGCAGAGCGTCACGGGCACGAACAGCATGATGACGTGCTTCGCTCCATACTTCAGAGTCAGCTCCTCCTCGTCAGGGTCCGCCTCCTGGTCTGAGCCGCCGCTGCCACTCTGGTCCACGGCGGCGGCGGCGGGCCGTGCCCTCCTGCTGGCGGTTGGCTGCAGAAGAAGACATCAGTCAGAGCAGAAACACACCAGCAGCAGCTTCTGGGGCTTCATGTATCAACGATGCATATGCACAAAAAAATTGTGTACGCTGTTTTCCCTCACACGCCACATGTATGAAAAGTGAACTTGCCGTGAGAATGTGCGGTGGCACCGCAAACTTTTGTTCGGTACTGTCTTTTATGCTCTATTTAAAACGTGTTTCATATCTAAACTCAAAATACAGACAACTGGCATTGTGTTTACAGTTCATAGCTCTCGGACAATGGAGGAAAATGCCGTTTTCCACCATCAATAACCTGTTCTAAATATGAACGGACAGATGATTTCATTGCTGATCTATCATTATATTTTAGATTTCACCTGCGTACTGCTGCTTACTTGTGCAATGATAGTATGTTGTCTGTATGTTTTTAAAGATTGTATATTTTCTTAAGTCTATAGCCTATATTTAGCTATATCCACTACTTTTGTATGTACCAAATTTCCCTCTGGGGATCAATAAAGTATTTCTGATTCTGATTATGGAGTGCATATATTTTTCAAGGCTAACCTGCCTTAATCACTGTTTCAAAGTCCCGATCGCCAACTGTTTCCCCTTTGGTTTAACATGGAGATGTTAACGCTGCAGGTGCACAGCGATCCATGACGCACAGATCCCTCTCCCTGGAGAAAAGACGTGTGTGGGAAATCCTTTCAGAATAAGTCAGGTGTGGTGCATATTTGATCCTGTAGGTGATGATTAATTGGGACAACAAGTTAAGTGTGGCTTATAAACTGATGAAACAGTGGAGTTTAGATGGAGCGTGTGTTGAGGGACCCTTCTGCCATGGTGCGGGTCTTGGATCCGGCTGCATTAACAGCCACAGTGACACCTTGTTGCTGATCCCAGAACTGAGGCACCAAAAAGCTAATTTTTCCTGCCTCCACCCCGGAGATCACCACGTCCACCTCGCGCACAGTGGCAGTACGTTGATTTGCCATTGTTTTTTCGACAATCAGCGGGCATGCCGCATGTCAACTGCGTATTGATCTGTGGGAGGTGCCGGGCGTGGCTGGTGGCTCGTGCATGTGCGCTCAGTTCCAGCTGAGCTTTTGGAGTATGTTTTGGGAGTATGCCATCTTTCAGTATGAAAGCTACGCACTCTTTGATACATGAGGCCCCTGGACATGATGAATGAGTGTTTACCGGTTTGGGCGTGTCGTTGGCGGTGGGCGGGGTCGGGTCAGGTTCCGGTCTGTAGGACGGCAGCGCCGGGTTCTCAGACGCCACCAATGCCGTCCGCTCGTTGTACGAGTCCTCGTCGCTGTCAGACACGTTCATGGTACTGCAACCAAAAACAACCTGTCAGCTGACTGCATCATGTGACCCCGCAGAGTCTGCGTCTGTCTGTCTCTCTGAGGTTGTTTTGTGAGTCTTTGAGGTAGTTTTGAGTCTCAGTCTCTTTGCGGTGGTATTGTGCATATTTCAAGTTATTTTTTGTCTCTTTGTGGTTGTTTTGAGTCTTTCTGTGGTCGATTTGTGTCTCTGTCTCTTTGCGTTTTTTTGTGAGTCTTAGTGGTCGTTTTGAGTCTCTTTGAGGTTGTTTTGGGTGTTTTTGTCTTTGTGTCTCAGCTGTTTCACTTTGACTTGAATAAAAATAGAAAAACATTAGTAGGTGTAAAAAGAGGATCATCAGCTGATCCTCTTCAGTCTGCTGGGACATCTGCAGTAATAACAGCACAAATGATATCAAATAATATAATAATATAACATTCAACTCAACATTTATGTTTTTGTTGTTCAATAAAATAATCAAAACTTGATAAAGTTCTACTTACAAATAAATCTGTTGAAATGTTTTAACTGTATTAATCTGCAGGATGTAAACAAAATGTTTAAATGTATGCACCAATGAGAGACAGCAGCTGTTTACACCGAAAGTCTGATCAACTGATGTCTGTGAGTGACACTATAATACAGTCTGTCTGTCTGTCTGTCCAGTGGATTCCCAAACATTTCCATAATTCCCACTCAAGGTTTCTAATTTGGAAATATTCCCTGTAAACTCTCTGAACAGATGAAACTTTTTGTGAATAAGTTGTGAACATTAAATCACCTGACTGATCAGCTGCTGTTGTTGTTGTTGTAGCTTCCTGTCTGATCAGACCGTCACAGCGCCCCGCTGGCCGGAGGTCGCTACTGCAGCTCGGTTTGTTGTTATAAACTCTAACTCACTTTTCTTCTCTCGGGTTTAACGGGTTTAAGGGGTCCGTTGGCGGCCGCTAGGACTATTTCTCCTGCGCAGTGATCCGGTAGTGGAGCGGTGCAAAGGAAGTAGATCCTTGAGATCAAACAGCTGATCTGTCCCTGAAACAGCTGGCTGACGTCATCAGCTCCTCCGCCGCTGCGGCTCTAACGGGGGTCAGTCGGTAAAACCGGGGAGAAGCTTCACCTGCAGCCCGACGGAGCGACACGGGACACACCAACATACACCGACACACAACCCGGAAACAGCCGCTCAGCTGACCGCCCACCACGTGACCGCAGAGTGCGTCATCACGTCACGTGATGACCGCAATCCAGATGACGTCAAACAAAGTTTTTACCCTTTAATAATTAATAATAATATTATTATAATTATTGATGATGATGATGATGATTATTATTATTGTTATAATAATAACAATAATAATAATAATTATTATTATAATCTTATTTTATTATTATTATTATCATTATGATGATGATGAATATTATTATTATCAAAATTTACTACTATTATTATTATTATTATTATCATTATTACTATTGTTTTTTTGCGCAATAATAATAATAACAATAATAATAATTAGAATCAGAAATACTTTATGGATCTCTGGAGGGATATTCAGTTTTGCTGCAGAAAGAATAGAAGGAAGAATATAAGTACATAAAAATAATAGAAATAGAAAAATATAAAAACCTAAAAAATAACAATAGAGATATTTTATTGATTATGATAATAAAAAATATTATTTTAGCACTTATCATCAAATAACAGTAAACAACTACACGGACACTTCACAGATCATTTATTTAAAAATAAATACGCAGTACATACTATATTTTAATAAATAAATAAATATATATATAATATATAAATGTTTTACTGTCAGAAAGTTGCCCTGGTGACATTCAGTGTAATATTTTTTCTCTTGTGCACAGAAGCTTCCAGCAGCTCATGTTGCTCTTCAGAAGATTCCTGCTGATGATTCTTCCTCTGATGAGTCTTCATGTCACCTGTTCAGCTCTAAATGACGTTTGAGACAAATAATTTTCAGAAATGATGATGATGATGATTTCCCAATCATTTTCTGCAGAAAATTATAATTAAGTAGAAATAAATAATTAATTAAATAAAGACATGAATAAATTTAAAAAAAAGTGAATAAATGTAGAAATAAATAAATAAATTTGTCTTGTAAAAAAAAAAAAACGTGGAAATAACTACATAAATAAATGAAAATGTAGAAATAAATTAATAAATAAATACAGAAATGGCAAAAAAAATAATATACTACATGTAAAAAACTAAATAAATATAGATATACAATTTATTTGAATCTATTGCATTTATTTAGTTCGACATTTATTCACTTTTCTATTTATTTATTTATTTATTTTTGTCCCTCGTAGGAAATGTTTGCCTGCTTGCAGCCCGCCGCTGGGGGACGCCACCTGTCCCGGGTCTGCAGGAGAAGAAGAGGTGGAGGAGGACGTCTGTGCAGCGGCGCGTTAATCCGAACGGGCTCTGTGGACCGAACCGGACCGGGATGCAGCCGGGACATGGCCGTGCATGAGTCCGAGGCTGGGCGTGCTGCGGTCCGTGGTGTCCCCGCTGCTGGCCGTCCTGTCCCGGCTCCGGGCGCTGCTCTGCTGGCTGTGGAGCCGCTCCGGGGCCGCGGTCAGAGCCGCCGGAGAACCGGACGGCGGCAGCGGGATCCAGGAGAAAGGGGAGCGGGTCAGGAGCCACCACAGGCGGGCCTTCGGGTTCATCTCCGCGGCGCTGCGGGTCGACGAGGACGAGCAAGGTACCGATGTTTTATAACACAGAACCCCATTAGAAAATCTGCCGTTTTAACGTAGTTTCACTCAGTGGACGCAACTCTCGACTGGTGTGACGAACACGACCCGGGAGCTCCGGTACCGGTCCGGTCAGTAGTTGCAGCTTTCTGTGGGACATGACGCTCCCTGCTGCTGATCAATAATCAATAATAAACATACCACTTGTTAATACCAGGATTCACAAAAAGCTGAGGGTCAGGGCAGTGGCGGTTCTAGACCAGTTTTACTGTGGGGGCCAAGCAGGGGCCAGTGTTTAATCCGAGGGGCACATTAAAAAACAGCAAAGATTATATTTAAGCATTCAAAACCTTTATTTTTATGGGCTTAAATTTGTCTCATTAATACTTGTAAACACACAGGGGGTGATCTACAAATATTTTTGATTTGCACACGTGTTTTGCTATCCACAAATACAAATTTCTAATTTGTAACTTGTATTTTGGTTTTTACAAATACGAGTGTACTTGTAAATATATTGGGCCTCATTCATGAAACGTGAGCAGAACGAATTTGTGTGTAAACCGTTCGCAGACGGAAATTTACGTGCATCTCCGCATTCATCAATATTTTAGTAGCTCCGATCTTTTCGTAGCTACTAACAAAATCTACACATGCTGCTGACCACACGTAGTGCTTGTGTAAATTTAAGAACGCATATAAATAATGCTCGTCACTGTTGGAAATTACAATTTTAATTCATAATGCGTTCTGTTATGTACACAATACGCAGATGCCTTTGAAACATGTGATATAAACATGACAAACGATTAAAAATATAACATATTTAGTTAAATTAGTTGGCAATTGGCAGGATTAAGATTCAGATTAAACTCATAATTGTGAATTATCTATGTAAATTGACGCATCCTGCCTGCAGTTCTCAGAGGTATCATTAAATTAATGCCAGAGTATATCCAATTTCCATATGGCGCACAACGGCAGACAGAAGTAATGCAGGGGTTCAGTGCAGTTGCAAACATGCCAGGTGTTATCGGTGCCATAGACTGCACACACGTACGCATCAAGGCTCCATCCGGTGATGCATTTGCTTACATTAACCGGAAAAACTTTCATTCCGTGAATGTTCAACTGATCTGTGACGCAAAGTGTGTGTTGTTAAACGTTGTGGCACGGTGGCCCGGTGGGACGCATGACGCATTCATCCTGCGTAATTGCGCAGTTGGCACGCGTTTGGAGGATGGAGCTGTGAGAGACGGCTGGCTCATTGGTAAGAATATAGCCTGCATAATCACATGTGTGTGTTATATATGGACTTACCCTTCTATATCCATAGGGGATAGGGGTTACCCACTGACGCCGTGGCTTATGACCCCACTGGCCAGCCCGCAGACACCACAGGAGCATACAATGAGGCGCACGCGGCTACTCGGGCCGTTGTAGAGCGCACCAACGGGGTATTTGGACTCTGAGCGTCCTCCTCCTGTGGCAGATGTACTTTTTTTGTGTGCGCTAATGCGTTTCTTTGCGTCAAGTTTAATGTCAAACCATTTACGTTTAACCTCGGACGTAGTTCTTTGCACTACAGAAACCACATTTACTGCGTCCGTCACCTCCCTCCACGCTTTCGCTTTGCCTGTCCCTGTCACACCACTACTAACAGATGAAAATAAAAATTTTTTTTTGGACTCCACTTCTCCCAAAATAACTTCAATCTCCGCTTCGGAAAAATTCTTTTTTCTTTCTCGTTCTTTTTTTCTTTGTGCCATGACTGACAGGTCGACAGGATGCCTCTACACACCTCCTTATATGGTGGTCATTAGCAATTCATGGGCGGGGTTCATGCTAATTGCTGATTATCGGGAGCGCGCTGCCACCTTACGATGGATTGGCATTCATGATCATACACACGTGTTTACGATCAGATCTGAGTTTCCCGCGGCGTTCATGAATCCGGAGTAGGTTTTTAGTAGCGTAGGCTTTTATGTGCAAATCTACGCACAAATCTACTAACGTTTCATGAATGAGGCCCATTGTGTTTTTGTAAATACACAATTTTCCATTTGTAAAAACAAAAAAGCCATTTGTAAAACTGAAAATTCTGCTTGTGAAGTGTGACTCAGCATTTGTGGATCACCAATCACACACACGCATCTCTTTCCTCACTTGCGTATTTTTGAGACGTTCTTGTCGCAGATCCACACAGATCCACAAGCAAGAAGCCCCTGGCTGCAGCCTGCAGATCGGGGCGGAGCTCAACGGACGTTGAGGTGGGTGGAGTCAAACGTTGAGCTGGGTGGAGTCAAAAGCAGTGGAACTTCAGTCGTTTAGCTCCGGTGGATTAATGTGAGGAGAACATTGCAAAACTTTTCAATTTAATCAGAGATAGATGTGCTACATGTGATGATAACTGGACAGAGTTAATTATGGACTATTTCACTGCACCGGTAGGTGAGGAGACGAGAGGAGAGAGAGACAGCCGGACCTCCGGCTAGGACGCTAACGGTCCGGCTAACGTTAGCCGAGATAATGCCGGAGATAGTGAGTTTTGGAGGAAGATGAGGAGGAAGATATTGCGCTCATGGATGAGCCGATGGTAGCATACAATGTCTCTGACTGTAGTTATCTAAAGGAGGACAATGTCTCTGACTGTAGTTATCTAAACGAGGACAATGTCTCTGACTGTAGTTATCTAAAGGAGGACAATGTCTCTGACTGTAGTTATCTAAAGGAGGACAATGTCTCTGACTGTAGTTATCTAAAGGAGGACAATGTCTCTGACTGTAGTTATCTAAAGGAGGACAATGTCTCTGACTGTAGTTATCTAAAGGAGGACAATGTCTCTGACTGTAGTTATCTAAACGAGGACAATGTTAAAGAGACTGCGATAGCTCGGGAGTACAAGTGGAGCCGCAAACTTCACAACAGTGGGCCTGCTAGCTGCTGTTCACCGGAGACGTGAGAAGACTTGACCTAGTTAAAGAGATGACTGATGGTAAGGGCTTATACTTTATCTACACAATCCTCTTTTTCTCTGTTAGTAAGGGCTAATAAATTCACTAGAGCAGGCTAAGAAAGCAGCTAATAATGCGGTGTGATAACTATAGTGTGTGTAACGTTAGCCCAGGTGTGTGTACTCAGGTGTCTACTGTCTCCTATAAATTACAGTTTCATTCACTCAAAAAAGTGTTGTTTCTGAACATAATCCAGGCAGTGATGACCTTATCACCACACAACTGAGGCTAGTTATTAAACAGTAATATACAAACATAATTTGTAGGAGACAGGTTTGCTGTGAGACACAAAGATAATGAGATGTTTAGGCTATAACAAAATAAACAGCCTAAAGTATGGTAAAAGTATTGTTTAAAAGATCTGATATGGTGAATCATAACCTGTATGGTGAATATGTTATGTTTCTGAATATGGGGCTGTATTAATTCCTGTGCAGTCTGTCTATCAGTGAATGATCATATTGAAGCAATAATACAGAAATGATCAGGCCTCATTCAACAATGATTCAATGTGATTTAGCCAGCCCAAAAGGTTTGTGATGACTGGATTTTTCATTTATGCTATCTTATTTTGTAGATGAAAACATTTGGTCCATGTTGTGAAGCTCCATACGACTCTATGAGAGGATGCAGTGTGAGAAGCAGCAACACCAGCGGACTGCCTGCTTCCTTGATGCATGTGACAGTTTAATTATGAAATAATAATAAACAAATATTAAATAATATAAAATATATTCTGTATTATTATATTAAAAGGGCCATTGTCTGTATATATATTTTTAATTGTATGGATATGCACTTGTAAGTAACTGTAAGTAAATGTGTGCATGTGGCTCGATATTTAATATTTTATAAATATTATTTATATTAATATTTTTTAAGTATTATATTTAAATACCCATCATATATTCTGTATTACATCATATGTACAGTATATTTTTTCATACTTTGTCATTATTGTATTCCATATGTTTTGGATACTTATCTACATGGGCTTCTAGGCCTGTACTGTGTTGTGTATTGCTTTGATTTTTGAATTTATTGGTTTATGTTGTTTAATAGAGGGGTTTTGCTGTGATTTTTAATTCAGTTATTTATGTTATTTTTTAAATATGTTATCTTTGATTTTTAATTGTGTTCAGTTCAATAAAGATGTTAAAGTCACCTCAGTCTTTGATCTCTTACGTAAGTGGTATAACCTGATGTACTAGAAAAATTCTGTCAGTCACACTGACAAGGTGAATGTGCTTTGTACAAGTAAAATGTTACAAATGACACATCATAATAGCATTATAAATTAGGATAGATACAGTTTTAACATTTATCAAAAGAAACGATGACCCATATTTTACTAGAATTCACTAAAGGCAAAAAAAACTCGACATTAGACTTCAAAAAGATGCAAACTATTTTAGCATGATGAAAATGGGAATGACAACAGCTTTTTAAAGTTTTAATGGCGCTTCAAACTCCCTTATTTGTCATTTGGTGCATTTCTCACATCAATATTAACATTTGCACAACAGTTAGTTCAACCTCCTCAACATTTAGTCATTTGTGCTCATCATATTAGCAGTTTCTCCTTACAACAAATTATAAATGCTTTTGGACATGCATTAATTGCTTTCATACAACTCTCTGCTGTTTTATAACATTATCATTGCTTATGTCAAGTCAGTCAAAATTAACTATACTTGTGAATGCTGAATAGTCATTCCATATAAAACTAATAGTCCTCATTTCTTTACTTGAGTCATTACAAACAAAAATATAAATATATATATGCTCCTTATTTGTTTATATGCGGCCAGTAATAACAACCGAACGGTGCTTCGCGCTGTCATTAATAAGTGGTGCCGTTGAGTAAATCTAACATACTCCTCCAGCTCTACATTTGACTCCACCCAGCTCAACGTTTGACTCCACCCACCTCAACGTCGTTGAGCTCCGCCCCGATCTGCAGGCTGCAGCCAGGGGCTTCTTGCTTGTGGATCTGTGTGGATCTGCGACAAGAACGTCTCAAAAATACGCAAGTGAGGAAAGAGATGCGTGTGTGTGATTGGTGATCCACAAATGCTGAGTCACACTTCACAAGCAGAATTTTCAGTTTTACAAATGGCTTTTTTGTTTTTACAAATGGAAAACTGTGTATTTACAAAAACACAATATATTTACAACTACACTCATATTTGTAAAAACCAAAATACAAGTTACAAATTAGAAATTTGTATTTGTGGATAGCAAAACACGTGTGCAAATCAAAAATATTTGTAGATCACCCCCTGTGTGTTTACAAGTATTAATGAGACAAATTTAAGCCCATATATTTTAGCTCATTTAGAAATCTCATTGAAGTATATTTGGAAGGTACAAATACACTGATTGAAACAATGAGACTTACCAACAATAATTATTTTTGCACAACAATGACATTTCTCATTTTTGTGCACAATTACTTTTTTTATTTTGAAAGTGCAGTATAGTGAGATATTTAAAAATATATATACACAAGCTTTTATTGCACAATCAAACGATTATACAATGGACACATTCTGGGTTCCTTTTTTGCACAATGAGATATTGTTTGAACAAAAAATAGGTAAGAATTGTTCCGTCGTTCATCGTTATAAATTGATCATTTAAATATTAATTTGACACAGGGGCCACAGCAGGGGCCAAGGGCTTCTTCACAGGGGCAGTGGCCCCTGGAGGCCCCTGTGTAGAACCGCCACTGGGTCAGGGGTCAGCAGCTTGTGTGTTTGTAGTGTTGGATGAGTGATATCACAGCTCTGTTGCCAGGTGATAAGCGTGAGGCGGCGGGCTGGTACCAGCGAGGGATCAGCGAGCTGGAGGAAGGCCTCGCCATCACGATCTCAGGACGCGGTGAGACGTCAAGTTTGTGTTTCATAGATTTCTGTAATCGTTTCTGTCTGTGTCTCTGACAGAACGTGTCTATGCTGCTTCAGTCAAGTTTCTGTCTCTGTTCCAGGAGAGACGTGTGAGCGGGACAGAAGGCTGCAGAACAAGATGACCACCAACCTGATCCTGGCCCGAGACCGCCGCCGCTCTCTGCGTACGCCGCCCGACCTGTCGCTCTGTCCTGTGTCTCTTTGTTGCTGTTGTGTGTCTCTTTGTTGTTTCGCATCTCTGTTGCAGTTTTGTGACTCTTTGTTGCTCTTTGTTGCTGTTTTGTGTGAATTTGTTGCTTTTTGTGTCCCTTTTTTACTGTTTTGCGTCTATTCGTTGCTGTTGTGTGTCTCTTTGTTGCTGTTGTGCGTCTCTTTCTTCTTTTGTATATCTATTGCAGTTTTGTATCTCTTTCTTGCTGTTTTGTGTCTCTTTGTTGTTTTGCATCTCTTTGTTGCTGTTTTTTGTCTCTCTGTTGCCGTTTTGCATCTATTTGTCGCCATTTTTGTCTCTTTGTTGCCATTTAGCATCTCTGTTGCAGTTCTGCATCTGTTTGTTGCAGTTTTGCATCTCTTCATGGTTATTTGTGTCTCTTTGCTGCTGTTTTTTGTCTCTTTGTTGCTGTTTTGCGTCTATGTGTTGCTGTTTTGCATCTCTTTGTGGTGGTTTTGTGTATTCTGTGAGTCTCTGATGGTTTCATCTTCTCTTCTCTGTCCTTGTTTAGTGGAGGTGCTGTCAGGGTCTGGACGCCCCGCCTGCAGCACTGCTCACCTGCACTCAGGTAAGTCCAGTAGGAGACGGTTGGTGTTGTTGCTGGTGTTGTAGTGTTGGTGCTGTTGGTAGTGTTGTCTGTGTTTGTGGTGTTGGTAGTGTTGGTGCTCAGGTACGTCCAGTAGGAGACTGGTGGTGTTTGGTGATGTTGGTAGTGTTGGTGGTGTTGGTAGCGTTGGTGGTGTTGGTAATGTTGGTGGTTCTGGTAGTCTTGATGGTGTTTTTAGTGTTGGTGGTGTTGGTGGTGTTGGTGATGTTGTGGGTGTTGGTGGTGTTGATAGTGTTGGTGATGTTGTGGGTGTTGGTGGTGTTGGTGATGTTGTGGGTGTTGGTGGTGTTGGTGGTGTTGGTGATGTTGTGGGTGTTGGTGGTGTTGGTGGTGTTGGTGATGTTGTGGGTGTTGGTGGTGTTGATAGTGTTGGTGATGTTGTGGGTGTTGGTGGTGTTGGTGATGTTGTGGGTGTTGGTGGTGTTGGTGATGTTGTGAGTGTTGGTGGTGTTGATAGTGTTGGTGATGTTGTGGGTGTTGGTCGTGTTATAGTGTTGGTGATGTTGTGGGTGTTGGTGGTGTTGGTGATGTTGTGGGTGTTGGTGGTGTTGATAGTGTTGGTGATGTTGTGGGTGTTGGTGGTTTTGGTAGTGTTGGTGGTGTTGGTCGTGTTGTTAGTGTTGGTGGTGTGTGGCCACAATTTATTTATATTAAAGATAGATGTTATCCTGGTCAGCAGGTGGCGCAGTCTCCAGAAAGAGAGATTCTGTTGATGTGGGACTGCCCGGGCGACCGAAGCTCCTCCCAAAGACGTCCTGTCCCTCCTCAGCAGGTCTCCATCGGGCCCCGGCCCCCGGCCCCCAGCGGCCCCCCGCCCACAACCACAGCAAGGTGTGTTCTCAGCTTACACAGTTTACACAGAGTATGTGGAGAGAGGCAACAATTTCACATGAAATCTGTGTCATTCTTGAGAGAAAGTCATGTGACACAGCGTCGCAAATGTGTTGAGATTCTCCTGCAGCGTCACTCTGCTGCACCAGACTCCATTCAGAAAAGCATAATTTTAGCAGCAGTGTTCTTGTGTTCTTCAGACCTGACAAAGCATCAATTCAGACTGTTTCCACATCAGCATCATGTTGTAGTTATTTCAGCATCTTTTAGATCTTTATTCACATTAAATCACAGATAAATCTCATTAGTTTGATGTGTTGGTGCTGCACCAACAGTCAACAGACAATCAATTGATCCAGACAATCTGCAGAGCAGCAGCAGGATTATTATTTCACATGGTTTATTACAGGATGTAACATTGTCGTATCTCTTGATGACCCTTTGTGTCCTGGACTCTCTGCAGGGCAGAACAAGTCGTCGCTCGCCGCTGTCTTCGCCGCTGAAGAAGAAAGACACGAAGAACCTGAAGATGGTAGATGGGAAGCTCGCCGACCTCATCCGCAGCGAGATCCTGGACAGGTGAGAGCCGTCTATCAGAGGTCAGAGGTCACAGTACAGACCGATACACACAATCTAATCAAACAATGAAGAGCTGTAGAGGAGAAATTCCAGTAAAAACAGGTTAGAGAATGAGATGAAGACAATAAAATGACTAAAAACAAGGTGTGACCTGCAAATCATCTCATCATTCATTCATTTATTTTCGGATCAATTCATGAACGTTTGGTCCGTAAAACATCAGAAGAAAAGTAGAAATCTAGTCTGTAGTGTCTCTCTAATCTAGTGTCTGTTTGTGTCTGTCTGTCTGTGTGTGTGTGTGTGTGTGTGTCTGTGTCTGTGTGTGTGTCTGTCAGCCGGTCCTCCGTCAGGTTCCAGGATGTTGCTGGTCAGGATTTGGCGAAGCAAGCTCTGCAGGAGATGGTCATCCTGCCGGCGCTGAGGCCCGAGGTGAGCAGCACCGTCTCAAGTTCTTCAGCAGGTGATATAGGAGGTCGAGCAGCAGGTGAAGCAGCAGGTGATATAGCAGGTGGAGCCGCAGGTGATGCAGCAGGTGGAGCAGCAGGTGATGTAGCAGGTGAAGCAGCAGGTGATATAGCAGGTGGAGCAGCAGGTGGAGCAGCAGGTGATGTAGCAGGTGGAGCAGCAGGTGATATAGCAGGTGGAACAGCAGGTGATATAGCAGGAGCAACAGGTGGAGCAGCAGGTGATGTAGCAGGAGCAACAGGTGGAGCAGCAGGTGATGTAGCAGGTGGAGCAGCAGGTGATATAGCAGGTGGAGCAGCAGGTCTTTAGAGTCTTCTTGGTCTCTGTCTTTTTCTCCAGCTGTTCACAGGACTCAGAGCTCCGGCCAGAGGACTGCTGCTGTTCGGTCCCCCAGGGAACGGAAAGACCATGCTGGTGAGTCAGACAGACAGACAGACGGACAAACTGGTATAAATGAATGATTGGAGGTTACTGTCTCTTTAAGAAGTGTTCTCACCTGCAGGCTAAAGCCGTGGCATCTGAGTCCAACGCCACGTTCTTCAACATCAGCGCCGCCAGTCTGACCTCCAAACACGTGAGCCACACAAACACACACACACACACACACACACACACACACACACACACACGCACGCACACACGCACACACACACACACACACACACACAGTTTATATACACACACACAGTTTATATACAGACACACACACACACACACACACACACACACACAGTTTATATAGACATACACATATAAATGTATATAACTTAACACATACTGAACATCTGTCTGTCTCTCTCTCTGTCTCTCTGCCTGTCTGTCTGCAGCTGGGTGAAGGGGAGAAGCTGGTGCGAGCTCTGTTCTCAGTCGCTCGGGATCTTCAGCCGTCCATCATCTTCATCGGTAGGTGTCGGTGTGAGGGGCAGGGCCTGCTCGTTAAACTGTGAGCTGCAGCCATAAGTCATCAGAAAGATGAATTGTTGAAGTAATTTTTGACAGGAGAAATCTGATTGTTTCTATAAAGCTGAGTGTTTTTGCTTTTGTTTTTTGTATCTGTGATAATGGCGACAGATGAAGTTGACAGTCTGCTGTGTGAGCGGCGGCAGGGCGAGCATGAAGCCAGCCGACGTCTCAAGACCGAGTTCCTCATCGAGTTTGACGGGGTGAGATATGTTTATATTCATACATATAGGTAAATATATCCCTGCAGGTCACACCACGCCGTGTAGAGTTAACCTGCACCGTGTCTTTACAGGGAGAATCTCCGCTCACACTTTTGATTTCAATGAATAAAATGAAAAAATTATTTTGATCGATTTAGACTTTAAACCTTAACACTCCTCATGTTTATATTTATTTTCCTTTGTGCCTGTTTTTAACATGACATTAACTGGAGGACTGTTCCAGATTCAATCCGGAGGGGACGAGCGGGTTCTGGTGATGGGCGCCACCAACAGGCCTCAGGAGCTGGACGAGGCTGTTCTCAGGTCAGATCTTCATCATGTCACATGATCTTCATCTGCAGGCGGAGCTGCCCAGATGGGATGTTTCCATTTTAACGTTGTTTTATGTCTCTATGTGGTCGTTTCTTGGTGTTTACAGATGGCTCTAACCTGAGTGTGAGGGTGGCTGCCAAGATGATTCATAATACTCGAAAATAATTCTAACTCAATTTTGTATAGAGCAGACCTCTAATTTAACAAAATCAGTCTTTTGTGTCCTCACAGAGGTGCAATAAATGCAAAGGATCCTGGAAGACTGAGTGCGGTAGAAGAGGTTCAGCTGCACAGAGCATTTCCCTTCAGATCCAATAGAGTGTAGTGTCGTAGAAAATCTTGGTCGTCTTTAAACACTAGGTTCTGGTTTCCAATATATCAGAGGAGGGAGCCACACACAGAAACAACACGACTGAGAGATCCTTTTTATATAAACAGAGAAATCGATCTCCTACGTGACTTGGCGGCTCCCCCCAACTACTGGAAAAAATTCTGGTTCTGGTTCGCCACTTATGTAGTAGAAAATCTTTGAAGAACAACACTTGACAACAATGTAGATTCAAATTACAGCCTTCTGTGGTATTTTGATGAAAGTATCAAAAAAAGATACAAATGTCGAAGGTGACAGACAAATCCAATGATCAGAACATCTCTGGAGAGAAATCACTTTGTGTCTCTCTTTTTACCTTATATGTTGGTGCGTCATCATTTCTGTGTAACTCTGATTCATGTCCTCTAATTTTCTGTTATGTTGGAAATTTTGATATAAGAGAATTCTGGGGAGAGAGTTCAGATTCCTGTTCTCACTTTATTGTAACAACCAGACCATCTGAATCGGATATACTGAGCTGATTTGACTAATGAGTTTTCCTTTCCCGTGAAAACTGAGGTGTTACTTGTTAACAAATCATGTATTAACTGTTTATACTGTTTAATGTACATTTTCAAGGGAAATTCCCTACAGTAGCTGTGCTCTCTTTCATTCACACTGGATATGAAGAGATGTTCAGCTGTCTGACTGGAATATCTTCAATAATGTGAACACATCAGCATCAGTATAACACTCTGTGTCTGTTGTGTGTTTGCAGGCGTTTCGCTAAGCGTGTGTACGTGTCTCTGCCGGTGGAGGAGGTGAGTTCAGCTTTCAGTTAAAAATTCCAAACACATAGACGTGTTGGTCGGTCCGACTGATGTGGAGCTGCTTCTGTTCTCAGACTCGCTTCCAGCTGCTGAAGAACCTGCTGGGCAAACACAACAACCCGCTGACTCACAGAGAGCTGAGCCAGCTCGCCAGGTCACTGCCGCTCACCTTCACCATCATCATCGTCATCATCATCATCATCACCACCACCAGAATCAGAATCCTTATTCACTGTTTCCTTCACAGATACTTTACATGAACATGCTTTCTATCATGTACAGTTATATGATGAATCCTGTCTCTGGTTGGTTCAGGATGACGGAGGGCTACTCAGGCAGCGACCTCACCTCATTGGCTAAAGACGCTTCCCTGGGACCAATCAGAGGTGAGACACAGCTGTCTTCAGCTGTTTGTGTCCAACTATCGGACCTGAAACTGCATCATGTTCTGCTGTTCACAAACATAAAACCAAACATCATCAGCTACAACTTTACTTTGTGTTATTGACCAAAATATCCTGAAGAGTAGATCGGTCTAAAAAAGTTTTAATAAAGTGTTAAAACCTTTTTATTTCTGCAGTTGCTGTTCTGGGGCCTGTTGCACAAAGCTAGGATAAGGGATTAAGCCGGGATATGTTGGTTATCCTGGCTCATCTGATCCGTGATCCGGTTGCACGAAAGCGGGATAGGGTGCAGTAGGATATGTTATGGTACAAGTTACCATGGAGATTTATTCTGTGGAGCTAGCCTGCTCCAGACTAGGCTAAATTCCAGGATCTATTTAATCTCATCCCTTATTTCAGTCAGCAGTCACCACAAATGGAAACCAATAGTTATTCCACTGCCCTTTACACATTGTTATCACATAGAACTAGACCCACTGTCATTATTTAAACATTTGTAATCATTATTTCAATCATTTTGGATAAATGATGATTTTAAATGATGTTGTAATTTACAGTTTCCCATAGACTATAAGGCTATATATAAAATGACGGAATATTAGGGCCACAGAGAAAAAAAACAAGCCATAAGGCCATAAATTTATGAGAATAAATTATGAGGACAATTGTTAAAATGAGGCTGTGGAGCATTTCCTGGAATTGTACTTCAGTATAGGTTTTTACAAACAAGGAGACTTAATCTTACTAATATACTTACTTAATCTTTTGGCACATCAGCAACACATTGTCATAAGTATCGGGGCTTTAAAAAGAATATGCAAAAAAATATATCTTTTCCGCAGAAAGAACAAGTCTCATAAATGTATGACTTTTTTTTTCTTCCTCAGTGTGGCCCTAATGGTCATATACACACACACACACACACACACACACACACACACACACACACACACACACCAAAGTGTAACATTATGTTCCTTTATTGAATAAGGATAAATCAAAACAGGTAAACCATCAGCTCCTTTCAGAACTGAAGACACAGTGACTCTACAAGATAGAAAGCACAGAATCAAAGCATATTATACAACACAAGGATGAATACTCATTCGAAGGTCTGAATATAATACACCCTGTATGTCTGCACAATGAAATAAATGCTGGACAAATCCACACACATCGAATGAACAGATGAATGATGCAGTAGCCTCCCTGCAAGCTTGTATACACACAGTATACAGCACCAACATCATAAGAGGAAAAAATCCTCTGCCACTGCAGGACATATTTAACTTAAATTTAAAGCATGCATATTAACTAAAATAAGTTTACACATATTGGTCCCTCACCATCACTGTCGTCATCAGGGAAGATTGCAGGATTGTCCCAGTCCATGGCTGGGGGCCCTCTGGGGGCCTCTCCTTCCTCAGGCAGGCCACATTGTGGAGGAAAGCACAAGCCACAGTAATGTCACATGACGTAAAGGGCTGACCCTTAATTTGTGAAGACACTGAAAGCGTGCCTTCAGGAGGCCAAAGGTCATCTCAACTCTAGTCTCCGCTGTCCCTCGGCTTGTAGTGAGATCACCGGCGTTACAGCAGCGAGCGGTAGCGGGGCTAGTTGGTAGATTAGGCTTTTGCCAAATCCTGTCGGAAGCAAGGCTAAAACATCCTTTTTTGTGGTGAAACAGGAGTGTAAAGTCAAACGTTGTTCTTCTTTTAAAATCAACTTTCGCTATCTAAAACAGCTAGATCGAAAGCGAGTTTCGCATCTGCTGCAGCCATGTTGGATCTGTAAGAAAACTATAAAACTACAAGCTTCCGTCTGTCTAGTAGTACTCATCATCGTCTTGCCGTCCCTCCCCGTTCTGTGATTGGATCCCTAAAACAGGGCTAAGAAACGGCCTTCGTTGCCAGACCGCCTGCAGGTTCGAAATTAAATTGAGCGCGCAAGGCAGTCTGGGTATACCCAGGCTCACAGTCTGATGGAGTTACATTTACACAATTTCACTCATATCTTCAGTCCATTTTAATTAAAAATTCAACTGATTCATAATCAGAGTACAACTGTGTTTTTGGAAATGTGAATTAACTATCTGGATTGTAATTGTGATGTTTTAGCGGAGCGGTGAGTGTGTAGTTGTGCACTACTTAAGCATTCAGGCGGTCAGCAATACTTTGCCACGCGTTTTCTCTTTGATTATCACTGTGGCGGTGTTGCCTTTCTTTTTAATTATGTGTTTCACCTCCTCGTATGCCTCCATCAGGATGTCTCCCTCCGACGGTGAAAAGTAAGCCGCTCTACTCGCCATGGTGAATCTGAATCTGTGATTGTGGCAGGGTCTATTTGAGGGAGCCGCGAGCGCGCACTTATGCAGGATTGGTTTCGCCTGGCTTGATGAATCCGTGTCTGCTCATCCTGGCATGGTCTTTGTGCAACCAATTGAGCCTGGACGCTCTTGTTTTGGATTCATTGTGCTCAGCTCAGTCACATAGCCTGGATGTCTTTTGTGCAACGGGCCCCTGGTTTGTTTCACTTGTTTACAAGAAGAGTGTTTGTGTTTTATGTGTTTGTGTGTTTTTGCAGAGTTGCGTCTAGAACAAGTGAGGAGCATGGATGCCAGCCTGGTGAGGAGTCAACTAACTGTGACGCACACACACACACACACACACACACACACACACACACACACACACACACACACACACATCCTGACACGCTGCCATCATCATCAGGAGCAGTTTGGAGTTCATGATCTTCGACAAGCTGGCAAACATAACACAATTTATTGCATAAACACAATAATTCAGAGACATGAAGTCTCAGTGGTGAACCTGCTGCTTCCTGCTGAGCTTCACTGACATTCTGACTGATTACAGCTTCAGCGCTTCACTGTGTCCTGATGAACAGATAATCACTCAGCAAACCTTCACCACTGTCACCCTACAAGAACAAACCATAATATTTAATAAAATTGGCAGAAAATGTTTTCATTTTTCTAATAAATAAAGGAAAATTTATTCATTCATCGCTTATTAATAGTTCATGATTATTAAACCTGACTCATGAGGTTTCTGTATTCATGAATATGAATGTGTGTGTGCCCCTAAATAACCAACGGGGCCCACAGCCAATGAGGTTCCTGCTGGTCCCTGCTGGCCCCTGGGGTCACTGCTGCGCCTGAACATCCCAGTGAATGTTCCCTCTGAAGGTAGAAGGTCCTGAAGGTTGAATGTGTGTTTCCTCTGCAGGTGAGGAACATCTGTCTGGGGGACTTCGTGGCGTCCCTGCAGAGGATCCGGAGGAGCGTGGCCCCTCAGACTCTGCAGCTGTATGTCCGCTGGAATAGAGACTTTGGAGACACTGCAGCTGTATGAACTCACATGGTTTTTAATGTTTTATTTAGTTGCTCGAATGTTTCTATAAAATAAAGAATCCTGTTGAAGCTTCTTTGTGTTTCTTTCCTGGACGCTGACACTCTTTCTGTTCATCATCTGAAATGTGACGAACAAAGATCTGTGTTTCTGTCTCAGAACGTGGCACAAAGCTCCACAGAGACTCAACACTGAGTCCTGAAGCTTCGGCTCAGCCTAGTCTGTTCTAAACATGTTCCATCTTCAGATGTTTGTGTTCTTGTGATTGTGCTGATTCCAATGTAAAAGAAACGTCTCATTGTGCTTCAGAGGGTTAAAAGAGGTGGGACTCCTTTAGAAGTGAGTGTAGCTGGTTGGACAGCTGTAGGACAAGCTGCGATGGATCATGTCCTCTAATAGTAATGAAAGGATCAGACAGTGATCCATGAAACCAACAGCTGCTGCAACTGTAGCTTTATGCTAATCTATGCTAATGACGGCCTCATTTGAAGTTCAGACTTCTTGCATCAGGAGAGACATGCTGCAGGAAAGATGAGCTGCAGGAGAGAAGCTTTTTAAACCAAAATGTCCCAAAGGATGCATTTTAATCCTAGTTAAACAACACAAGAATAAGACGACCCTGAGCTCCGCTAATAAACTAACCGTATGTTCTTTGTTCTGCACGTTTATTATACTGACGCCTTTATTTACCTACAGGAACGATGCTCCTGCTCGCCTGAAGTCACATTTCTGCTCCTCAGAGGATGAACCTTCCTTTGAACCCCTTCAGGATCAGTAAAGCTGTATGATCAGTGTTCTCTAATTTCAGGTTGTAAAGCTGATTTGCCAGAGTCTCACATGTGACATGTTGGTGAACGTAGCACGGTGGGGGAGTTTTAGTATTTGGGCTAATACGATTCATCCAGAACATCCTCATTACTTTTTCATGTGCTCCTCCAGAAAAAGCTCAGCCTAGATACCAGCAGGTCACTGAGACCAGACCTCACTGCTTACATCACACAACGGGAACAATTATTTTTAATCTTATTTTAATATAAAAAATTATATCTTAATTGTACTTTAATACAATTAAAGTTTTAATATAAAACTGTTTAAATGTCTTAATTTTCAAATAATTTAAGTTGATTTATTGCAGTTGGAACATTAATGATATTTATATTTATTACAGTGGGGAATCTACTGACACTTTTTATCCACTTTGGTACCAAAATTTACATTCAAAGTGAAAAAGAAATTTGTTTAGAGAATAGTTGGTGAGCCAGCCGGCAGCAGGATCTCACAGCGTTACATGAGACTGACGAGCCTCAGAGAGGACAGGCTACAGGTTCACACGCTGGAGACGAAACAGAACAGCATGTATCATGTTTACTGACAACAACAGTCTGAACTGCTGCAGGTAGTTCAGCGCATAGACATGTATATACATAGACGCAGCATTGGCTGCTGTGACGTGAGAAATTCAGCCGCCATCTTGGAGTGGTGATCTGCTCCACTCAGTGTAATTAGTTTGGCAGGAGCAATGAACTGTCAGCGCATTTAAGTAATCTTACCTCACAGTTTATCACTGATTTTCACACGTTTTTTTTGTCATACGTGTAGCTATAATAAAGGACACATGTTTTATTATTCATAGTTTATTATTTACATTAATAGAATATTCTTATATGCTATACGTGACCAGACTTCCGAGATCAAAACTGGGAACAAAATTCCAGAGAAGTGGGGAAAAAAACGGTCCGCTATGTTTAAGTTGAAGAAACAATATGATTAGGTTATATATACATATAGGCTATGTATATCCTACATGACCAATGTATGAATACATTAGATATCTAAATCTTAGGGACCTATAGACTCTTGACTGTTGCTGCAGCAGCAAAGAGTTTATTCGGTCTTGACACTTTGTATTGATATTTTGTATTAAAATTATTTCCTTAAATTATGATAATGTTTACAGCGATTGTTTTATATGTATTTTTTATGTATATCGCTTCGGATAAAAGCGTCTGCCAAATAGGCTACTTAAAAATAATCATATATAAACACCTGAACGTTTTCATATCAGCTACAACCACCAATCACATAATGTGTGAATGTTTTGGTAAGAATTATGACTTACAGAGAAGTTATTGGAGACACAGATCTTGCAATGTCAACACAAAATAGAACATACAATCACAGTTTCTAAAAACTATTAGCACATGATCATTGTTGACTGTAGCTGACCGTTTTTCCCCCTTCTCTGGGATTATGTTCCCAGTTTTGATCTGGGACGTCTGGTCACTTATAGCATATAAGAATATTCTATTACTGTTAAGCCAACTATGAATAATAAAACACACCAAAACATGTTTCCTTTATCATAGCTACACGTATGACAAAAAAACGTGTGAAAATCAGTGGTATACTGTGAGGTAAGATTAATTAAATGCAACAGTCTGAACTCTCCTGCAGGTAGTACAGCATCTCAGGATCATGGGGCATGATTCACTGTGAGGGGGCGTGGTGTTCTCCACTGGGATGGGGCGTGGCTTTTATTCTTTCTGTTATCTCTCTGCTACGATTCTCGATGGCGTTTCATCTCCTCAGCAGCAAAACGTGAGCCAGAGACCCACATGTGGAGGAAGTTTGGTGTGTGTACAGAAATAAGGTCATGCATGAACTGCATCTCTCTCTCTCTCTCCCTCTCTCTCTGTGATGAAATGCCCCAGAGAGAGAGAGAGAGAGAGAGAGAGAGAGTCAGGTCAGTTCAGATGAGGAGTTTACACTGTTTGCTGCTGTGGAGAGACTCTCGTCTTCTTCTTCTTCTTTCCTCGGTGACTTGTTCGCTTCGTCGTCTGGATTTCTGTGTAAATCTATGGAAGGAAAGCAGCAGCTTCCTTAAGGGAGAAACATTAAGGAACTTTTGTGGCCGAGCTGCAGGAAGCTTCGTTTTCTTGTCCGGTTCAGATCGAAGCTGATGGATGAAGCAGCAGTTGGACCTTTGTCTCTCTCTGAAACCTGAAAGTGACATCGGACCTGCGAGGAGCAAGTGGGCACGGCTGTCAATCAAACAGACACACAGTGAAACAGTGAACCACGAGGAGTTTACAGAACTGGAAGCCCTTCAGTGACAGAAGGAACATCTGTTGTAGAGAGACAACTACTGAAGCCTGAACACTGACTTTCACTTAACAGATTCACAGACCTGTTGTTAGGAAAACTCTCATACTGCAGCAGGCTCTGACCGTCCTGGTCCTGGTTCTGGTTCTGGTTCTGGAGAACCTGCAAAATTTTGTCTGACTTCTTGAGAATCTTACCAGCTGAGTTACCAGCGGAGTTGCAGCTGTCGGTTTGAGGTGTTCTGTCCCGGCGATGGTTCCCCCCTGGCCGGCCGCCAACAAGCCCCACGTGTGCTTGACGGCGGGCCTCATCATGACCAGCCTGGCCCTGATGGACGCCTACCTGCTGGAGCAGAACTCGGGCCCCCGGTGGGTCGGCGTGTGCATCAGTGTGCTGGCGGGAGATGCCTGCTTCCTCGTGGTGCTGCGGTTCGTCGCCGTGTGGGCGGGGTCGGAGGTGCACACGGCCCGGCGAGGCTACGCCATGATCCTCTGGTTCTTCTACATCTTCATTCTGGAGATCAAGGTCTACTTTGTGTACCAGAACTACAAGTCTCAGGGCGTGGACGTGGAGGTGGTGGGCATGTCCCGCGGTGCCCTCACGCTGCTGCTGTCCGTCTGCCCGCCCGTTGTGTTCGTCACTCTGGCGGCCATCGACCACCTGGAGTACTTGAGGCCGTACAGGAAGAGAGAGGAGATCCGGAGCCGTCTGTTCTGGGTGGTGGTGGACCTGCTGGACATGGTGGACGTCCAGGCCGACCTGTGGGAGCTGGGGGGAGCGGGGCTCCCCCTGTGGGTGGAGGGGCTGATGTTCTTCTACTGCTACATCCTGCTGCTGGTGCTGCCCTGCATCTCGCTCAGTGAGATCAGCCTGCAGGGCGTCAACGTCGTCCCCCACAGGATGATGCTGTACCCCATCCTCAGCCTGGCCGCCCTCAACGTCGTCACCCTGCTGATCCGTGGAGGGAACCTGCTGATTTACGGGGACGTCCGAGTGTCCGCGGTCATGATGGGGAAGAACGTGGTCGCCATCGTGGTGAAGCTCTGCAGCCTGCAGCAATACAGGCGACACCAGCCGCCGAACGCCGCTACCGCCGCAGAGCCACGAGACGAGCCGCACCACCACCACCCTCAGGACCTCCAGACATCCAGCAGCCAGCCGGTGGAGCTGCCCCGGGTCCTGATCCAGGACTTCACCACTATACCGGAGGAGGAGCAGGATCAGGAGGAGGAGGAGGAGGAGAAGAGTGATGAACCATGAGGACAGGATGAGAGCGGCAGTGACATCTTCAGACCTGAACCTTCTCCTGGTGTCCAGACAAACACTTCAGATATTTTATTTTGTTATGAGCTTAGACTGTATAATTAATGGACGTAGTGACGTCTCGTTGGCTTGTGGCCCGTTTGAGGCATCGAGTTCAGAGTTACACTTGTACATTTGGACACATTTGGACTGTGGAGGAGCGAGAGGGATCTAGTCACTGACTACAAGCCTCTCTACACCTCAACCCGACTGATTCATGTTAGCATTAACTGGAGCATGAACTGAATGTTAATTTTGGCACGAAACAAAAACTAAATGTATGTTACTTACCTAAGAAAACTGAACAGCGACTCCTTGGAGTGTCTGTTAGTCCAACCAAACGCTGAAAATGACATTTTAATGAACAAAACGTTCAAATAATCATTAAGTCATTAAGTGAAAATACAGTGAAAGGGTCAAAGTTATGAGACCAAACTGCTAACCGTCCTTTTCTTAATATATTTTAACTTATAAACTTTATTGACATGTTGCCATGGATACACATTGTTCTGCTTCTCTCCTGATGACAGCTCACCTTGTTAGCCACCTGTCAATCAAAGCTAGCCACGACCCAAATTATATGATTCTTTATCTTCTATTTTCTTAACATCAGATTATCTTGAAGAAGATTTTTTTACTAGTGATTGGGACTAGTGTTGTCCTTAAAAAGCATTTCTGAGGTAATAAATCAAGTGAGAAGTTTTCTTATTTTGTATTGAAATTAATGGAGCCAAATGCTTCTGCAGCGGTCAGCGCCCCCTGCTGGATTATCTGGTAGAATGCAGCTGAAGGATCTTCCTGGTTTGCCTCATTGCTCAGACAGGTTCTGTTCTGCCGACAGGAACACTAGAACCAGTAAGAATCTCTCTGCGTGTCTCATCAGTTCAGCTGGATTTCACCGTTTGTCCTTTTTATCTCTCAGTATTTGTTTCCAGGTGCAGTTCAACAGATCAGAACACACTACGTCTCTCAGGTTCCTCTCCTGCTGAGAGATAAAATAGCCGTCAAAGCTGCTGTAGGAACAACGCTCTGTCTGAGGGAAGTTCTAGAGATGTGATGAAGCTCCTCCTTATATCAATGACGTCGGTGTACGGTGAGTGTCAGTCCGTCATGGAAAGAGACGACTCAAACTACAACTCCTAACAAAATTAATTTTCAAATAGCAGCCCAAGATTTGCTCAAAGCAACAGTGAGGCAGAACAACACATACAAACAGTGAAAAGACTACTGAAGAAAGTCAAGATCCATATCTTGCTGTGTTAGCATTTAGAGCTACTCCATTGTCAAACGGCTACAGTCCTGCTCAACTACTCATGGGCCGCAGGCTTCGTACACCAGTGCCCCAGCACCCCTCTCTACTCAGCCCAGAGCTCCCTGTTAGGGCTGCGGTTGCAGAAAAAGAGAGAGAGGAAGATAAGGGACACAAGAGGATTCAACAAGAGACACCGCGTGAGAAATCTACGTCAGCTCACACCTGGAGAGCCAGTGTGGATTACGGATACCAAGACTCAAGGCACTGTGATTTCAACTCACTCCACACCCGCTCATATGTAGTGGACAGTCCCTCAGGCACCATTAGGCGCAACCATAGACTGTATAAAATAGGGCGCAACAGACATCATCTTGTTCCCTTTCCAGAGACTGTTCCTCAGAGTCAGACACCCTGCACACCAACTCAGCCAGTTGAGTCTGTCCCAAACACTCCAAATCACCTTGAGTCCCCAAATCAGACTCAAAAGACATTACACCTGTCCCTACCAGAACTAGGTTTGGCAGAGTGGTGGTGAAACCTCATAGACTAGACTTGTGAATTAAAAGAGATGTTGGTCCAGTGTGTAGTGGGGAAAAGTTTTGTTCTGAAGATCGCATGGTGTTCATTTCATGCAGGCTTAAGAGAGGTCAGAGTTTATTTTAGTTGTATATGGACCTAATTTGCCTCTGTCCTGTTCTTTATTAAAAAGGGAGATGTGGTGGAATCAGAGATGTTACATGCTTTTATTTTGAATGTCATGAAAACAGAAAGTTTTGAGCAATATAGCAGCTTAACGGATATGCAAGCTGAGGAAGTTTCCTGAAAAATAAATGGAGTTAAACATCTGTTGGTGTCTTTAATGAGAAATACATGACAGGGGGCACATATCCCTGAAGTGCCAGCACCTTACCTCGGGCTACTCCTGTAACTAGAACCATATCTGAGCTCTCTGGCTCACAGCTTATAGCTAACTTAACTTCTGGGGTCCCTTCCCCTAATAAGTAATAAGTAGTGACCCCATGGGTCTTAAGAAAACATCAAGTAAACATGTAAACAATATGTGTATCCTGTACCAAGTTTGCAATGTTTCATCAAAACACCGTCAAATTAAAAATTGAATATCACCGTAGTAAAAGCTTTTAATTACCGTAAATCAAGGATCAAATTTTTAAACTGTAGAAAACTTACCCTTTTTATTTTTTAAATGTTAAATTATAGGAGAAATACCATAATGTCACAAGGACACAATTACCCTAGAAATAAAGGGACTACTCAGTCCAAATTAGTACAAAACCCACTCACTTCAATTACACTGATAGCAAACCAGGCATTAAACAGAAATACAAATCAGTGTAACCTATACAGGAGTAATTTAGCTGACAGCATGAATTCAGATCTGAGGTCAAAAGTTCCATGTCCATGTAAGCACAGTGGCGGATTTAGCAATTTGGGGGCCCAAGGCGAATTTAGCTAGGGGGCCCTTCAAATCCTTACTTTTAACAAAAAGAGTTTTATGTTATTTAATTCTGTTGACTTTTTTTGCTGTATATATATATTTACAGCATATATACACACACACACTGTAAAAAATGTTTGTAGAAATTACAGTAAAACACTGTAAAATTGAATCTGAAATAGGTCGTAAACATTGTACATCACCCTAGTAGATACATTTAGTTACTGTAAATCAAAGAATAGTATAAAACTTTAAATTCTACAGCCATAAACTGTAAAA
Organism: Centropristis striata; assembly: GCF_030273125.1. Classification (NCBI taxonomy): domain Eukaryota; kingdom Metazoa; phylum Chordata; class Actinopteri; order Perciformes; family Serranidae; genus Centropristis; species Centropristis striata. Next base: position 11,069,291 of record NC_081517.1, read on the forward strand.
AAGAAAGTAAAGTTGTAAAGTTAATGGAGAAATACCATGATGAACGTGGTTAAAATCCTGCTGCTAGGTGAGAACCATGGTGACACTCACCTGACGCTGTGTACGCACTGTTGGAATGTAACTAACAGTGGTGGAATAAGTATTCAGATCTCTTACTTAAGTAAAAGTACTGATACAACACTGTGAAATTACTCCACTACAAGTAAAAGTCCAGCATTCAAAACTTACTGAGGTAAAAGTAAAAAAGTATCAACATCAAAATGTACTTAAAGTATCAAAAGTAAAAGTACTCATCATGCAGAATGGCTCCACTCAGATTGTTTTTTACATTTTACATATATTATTTGATTATTATTATTATTGATAGATTTATGTAAGCAGCGTTTCACTGTTGTCAAGATAGGGATCATTTCAACTATACATATGTATACATATAGGCTATATACACTGTAAAAACAAAAATCTGTTTAAATTACGGTAAAATACCAGCTGTGGTTGCCAGAACTTCACCGTAAAAATACAGTGAGCGTATGTAAATGTAAATATCAGCAAAAACTGTAATTTTATACTGAATAATCCCATTACTTTTAGGATAATTGTGTCATCATGGTATTTCTCCATTAACTTTACAACTTTACTTTCTTTTCTACAGTTTATGGCTGTAGAATTTAAAGTTTTATACTATTCTTTGATTTACAGTAACTAAATGTATCTACTAGGGTGATGTACAATGTTTACGACCTATTTCAGATGCAATTTTACAGTGTTTTACTGTAATTTCTACAAACATGTTTTACAGTTAGTTACTAGTTTGCAGTTTACGTTGACAGTCACTGAAAACGTTGGGCCACAACGCCGGATCATCTCCGATGATGACAACACTTTCGTGGTGGTCAACAGAATCAGGACTGCTACTCACCACCTCCTCATTGTTGACATCTCTTCTGTCAGAGCTCGAGCATGACGCGGTTACTATGGTTACCTCCTCCCCTTCTGAATTAGCCGCTGCCTCCTGCTGCTCCTCGACAAAAAATGTTGTCAACTTCGGGAGTGCGTCATTTTTTGATTTCGCCTCCTCCCGCTTCCTTCTTTTGGTGGCACCACTTGGGTAGTTTCGCTTCATTTTCCAACTGTTGATATCAATTTCACCGCTCACGTAACGTCTTCCAAACTTCCCTCCACTTCCGTCACATAAGTTTGGAACTCTCGCGATCATGGCCTGGATGGAATAGTCCATTATAACACAAAATGGGAGGGGGTGTAGACGGATACTTTATTTCTTTGTATTTTAGTTTGTTGTCTTTGTTTCCGATTTAAACATACGAATTTACATTTACATTTAAAAACGCAATGGCTGGGGATCACTGAGTGCCCCGATTCCCAGCTGAATGGAGAGTGGGCAGCTGGTCTGGGGGCCCCTGCAGTTCGGGGAAGTTGGTGGGGCCCCAGGCAGTTGCCTACCTTGCCTCTATTGTAAAACCGCGTCTGTGTAAGCACAGATAGAAAAGTTATTTTGTTCATTTACACATTATCTCTTTAAATAAAGAGTGAATCAGTGTGCAGAGAAATAAATGAACATCAGCATCAACACAGTGTGTCGAGTGAACTATATTCGGACTACCAACCGTCCTCCTCAGTCAGGCATCCTCCGCGCGAATGGATGTTATGAAGTCCTTGGCCTGTGCCACCGAAAGCAGTCTCTTGTTATCTCCATCCTTGGTCACTATGACGAGCCTGGCAGGATAGTGCAGCGCCGGCTTGAAGCCCAGGTTGTACAGCTCCGACATCATGTCTCAGTATTTCTGGCGTTGTTCCATTACCTCCGGAGCGTAATCCTGGAGATAGGGGAGCCTCGATGCTGCAGCTTGCCTCTTCTGATGCGGGCCTCGCGAATGATTTTCTCCTTCACCTGGTACCTGTGCAACCGAATGATAATGGGTCTTGGTCTCTGCCCTGGCTTCGGCTTGTCGGAAAGCGTCCGATGGGCTCTGTTGCACTCGCCAAAAACCTCCAACAGCAATTCCGCAAAGAAGATGGAGGGACGCAGCCCCTCAACGGACTCAGGTATGCTGAACACTCTGATGTTGTTGCGTCGACTCCAGCCCTCAAGGTCTCTCATTTTTGCTAGCAGCTTAGCATTTTTATCTGTTAGCGTCGCACATGTTGTCTCCAATGCTAATAAACGTTCATCTTGAAAGTTAGCGTTTCCCTCCAGTGAGGTTATTTTCTGAGCATGGGTTTACATTGTGGTGTGAACGTGGTCGAGTTTTGTTTCAAGTGTTGAAATAGCGGTTTTAAAATCTGTGGCGAGGACTTGGCGATGTTCCTCTAGGAGGCTAGCTATGGCTATGGCCGAGATCGCTGTCACCTCCGCTGGGGGGATTAGCCTTGTTACTCTGGTCTCTCGTACCTTTCCTCGTCGAATGCAATGTCATTTTCGATGTTGTATCTCTCAGACGAAATAATGTCACAGCGTATTGGCTTGTTGGGGTATCAAAAAAGTTGACTTGTGAATATTTTCGGGAGCGGGACTCACATGTGTGTCTACTCCATCCCACCTCTCACCGGAAGTCTCCATGTGAGAAATTTAAGTAAACCGGAGCATGATCCGATATCATAATGCTCCCAATCTCGCAAAATGTAACAGAATACAACATTGTTTTAGGGACAAACAAGTAGTCTATTCTAGAGCTACTTTTATGCACTCCAGAGAAGAATGTGAACTCTTTGTTGTTTGGATTTAATGTTCGCTACACATCCAGGTGCAGGAGTATTAGGGCCACATTAAGATAAAAAATATTTAATTACAAGAATTAAGTCAAAGATATTTCATTAATTAGGAGAATAAAGTCGTAATAATTGGGCAGCTGTTCTACTTCAAACGGAACTCAGTCTAAAGGAAACGACAAAAGGTGAGAGAACAATTTCTTGCATATTATTTTTAAAGTCCTGATACTGATGATGATGTGATGCTGTTAATGTCTCCTTGTTTGTGAAACATCTTAAAGCACATTTCTACCAAATGCTCCTCCTCTAATTTGTTACATATTTACCACTTTAATCTGGTAATTAATTCAATATTTTCGACTTTATTCTCGCAATTAATTCAATAATTAATATTAACAACAACAATTAATATTTTCGTAATAAATTAATATTTTTTTTACTTTATTCGCATAATGAATTAATATTTTTGACTTTATTCTCGTTATAAATTAATATTTTTTACTTTATTCTCGTAATTTATTCAATATTTTCGACTTTATTCTCGTAATTAATTCAATATTTTCGACTTTATTCTCATAATTTATTCATATTTTCGACTTTATTCTCATAATTAATTCATATTTTCGACTTTATTCTCATAATAAATTAATATTTTCGACTTTATTCTCGTAATTATTATTATTATTATTTTAAAATGTGGCCCAAGTACTCCGTCGTATTTTAAATAAGCAAATTAGCTGAAAATAGATATTTACTTCACAGTACTCTGCAGTATTCCTGTCAGTAGTATTCTTGTCAGTAGTATTCCTGTCAGTAGTATTTCTGTCAGTACTATTCCTGTCAGTAGTATTTCTGTCAGTAGTATTTCTGTGAGTCCTGATCCTGGATCAGCAGCGGTCCCCCGGTCCGCTCCGCCCCGCCCCGCTCTCTCTCTCTGCCGGACTGGAGGATCAGCAGCGCGGCGTCACAGCGATCTGCCGCCGCGGAGAGGCGACATGGCGGCGGCTGCGGACAGAGGAGCGGTCCGGGGGAGCGCCGTACCACCGGACCCGGACCCCGGCGCCGCCTCCTGGTCCGGGTCCGGGTGCGGTGCCGCCGGGGAGCCCGATGGACGAGTCCCGGTGCCGATGAACCTGTTTGCAACATGGGAGATCGACCGGTCCTCCCCGAGCTGCGTGCCCAGGTAAGAGGCTCAGCGCTCGGCTGGAGAGAAGCAACTGCTGCCGCCCTGTGTGTGTGTGTGTGTGTGTGTGTGTGTGTGTGTGTATTAGGCCTGGGCGATATGGACCAAAAGTCATATAGGATGAATATCGATATACCATATATCCCGATATTTTTATTGCAAAGTGAGAGCAAATGTTCAGTCAAAGCCAAATATGACATGTCACAAGTAGTTTTATTGAAACCGTTTATTTAAGTGAACATAAATACTGTATAACAACAGGAGTACCTTTTAAAAAAAATCAAAGCTCCATAAAGTGACATTTAAATAAAAAATATCTTAAATGAAAATAGCCTATGAAATAAAATAGGCCAATCTTTTTCTGAAAAAAAAAAGATTTATATGAGAAAAGAATAACGAACATTACAAAAAAACTAAATAACAAACCCTAGTAAGGGCAGAATTTATATATAAAGAGAGTAAAAAAAATTAACTATATCAATATACAATGGCTTGCGAAAGTATTCATCCCCTGTGGATGATTCCCACTTTTGCTGCTTTACACATTAAATCATGGTCAATATAATTTGGCCTTTTTAAAAAGAATTTGCAAAAAACCCTCTCTAATATCAAAGTGAAAACAGTTTTTTACAAAATAGTATCAATTAATTAAAAATATATAAGGTATATATAAGGTAAAATAAATTATTGCATAAGTATGCATACCCTTTGAAGTAACTGACCTAATTCAACAAAGTTCCAGCTAGTTGATCCCAGCAGTGTCAAAGTTAGTGAAATGGAGATCACTTGAGTACAGTTGATGTGTGTCAAGTGATGGTCTCATTCCTAAAAATATATCAATATATCTTTTTTATATAGATATATTGCCCAGCCCCAGTGTGTCCGTGTGTGTGTCTGTGTGTGTTTGTGTGTGTGTGAGAGAGAGAGCAGTTTTTGTTGTTAGATCAGCAGCCTATAGCCTATATAAATCATATAATAATAGTAATAATAACAATAATAATAATAATTTTTGTTGTTATTTACCATGCAATTATTGATGCTTTTTATGCAGCCTGTCATCTTATTTACATTCAAATTCACATTCTGAATCTTATTTCTATTGTAAATGGAGGAGAAGACACTGGGGCCCAGGACGGAGCCCTGAGGTGCCCTGGATCAGGACTAATGACCCGTGGGGTCTCCCGGGTCCGCCGCAGTCCAGAAACATGCAGCCGGTGACTCTAAATGTCCCATAGGAGTGAATGAGAGCCTGGATGTGTCAGATAAGCAGTTTAAGTGAACTAATGACTAGAATGTCTTTTGGACAAAGAAGACAGAAATTCTTTAGAATCAGAACCAGTGGTGACGGTCTGAAGAATGAAACAGAACCTGGTTTGTTCTGCAGAGACGAAAGTTGACATAGAAGAAGACAAAGCATCCAGCAGAGACACGTCTCTGTCCCTGATCCTCCACCTGCCTGTTACCGGGCGGATTAGCAGCAGAGAGACCAATCAGAGTTAATCCTCTTAACCAGGAACAGCAACCTGTTGGTCCACAGCAGAGATCAGAACCAGTCAGAATCCTGACTGTGAAGATTAGATTCACGTTTAAAATTCTTCTTTAAAAAGAGCCGATGTGGACTAACATGAAATAAAGAAGGTATTTTACAGACATTTACTGTGTGACTCACAGGGTTTTCTTGTTTGTTTTTCTACATTAAGTGAAAATGCTGGTAAAAAAAAGTTAATTCATTTCGTTACAAATATTAACCATAAAATGAATGTGGGTCAGGTGAGATGTCCCCTGTCCTCAGCTCTGTCCCTGTCTGTCCTCTGTCCTCAGGCTGTGCAGTCTGACTGTGAAGAGGTTGATGGTTCTGAAGGATCTGGACAGAGAGCTGAGCTCCGTCGTCATCGCTGTCAAGATCCAGGTGAGATAAAGATTCCCCTCCTCCTGCTCTTCCTCCTCCTCTCTCTCCTCTTTCTCTCCTCCTCATCCAACTCCTGCTCCTCTTCCTCCTCCTCCTCCTCCTCCTCCTTGATTTAAGTTTTTCTTTATTTTTGTTTCATGCACACAAAGAGCCCAACTTAAAGCATCATTATCCCCCAAGTAGAATCAAGGCAAATAATAATAATAATAATAATAATAATACAATAATAAACAGCCCTCCTCTGTTGATTGCTTTTCTCTGTTTCTGTCTATTAGGGTTCAAAGCGGATTTTGAGGTCCAACGAGTATCTTCTTCCTCCGGACGGCCTGATGGAGACGGACCTGGAGCTCACCTTCTCTCTGCAGGTCACACATTTAATATTCAATATTAATATATGCAATGTAGTCAAAATAAGTCCTGCAGCTCTATGGAATCAGCACAATCAGAACAACTCAAACATGTCTTTGTGCAGATTAACGGATGACAGAAATCGGAAGTAGCTGATGTAGCTATTGCCATGTTTCCAGCCTCTTCTGTCCTCTCCTCTCTGCTCTGTGTAAACAGCCTCTCCTGTCCTCTCCTCTCTGCTCTGTGTAAACTGATTTTCAGTGAATATTTGTCACGTGACCGTTGGTCTCAGCAGAATCAATCATGTCTTCACAGTGTCTCTGAGGAGCAGAATTTAATGTTTTTAACAGGATCTGGAATGACACATGTAGAATAAAGACATTCTGACCATAAGTTCAAACTCTGGCGATAATGTCTATTTTTACAGTTTCTTGGATTTTGTCGAGTTCTTAAAAGAAACCTCTTCATCTGTTCATTAATATCGTTAACAGTCATTTGAAATAAAATCACTCAGCAGAGTGAAACGGCTGTTGTACCTGCAGATGCTCCTGCTCCTCAGAGGACACGTCCTCATGACTCTAACTCTAACCTCTGACCTGATGGAGACTCGTGTCTCGTGTCTCATGTCTTCAATATCCTCACTTTCTGAAGCGAGATGTGAACCTCCTGCATGTGATGCTGCAGCGGAGGAAGAGGTACAAGAACCGGACCATCCTGGGCTACAAGACCCTTGCTGTTGGCGTCATCAACATGGCCGAGGTACGAAGATATTACAGTTTGTTCATGCTCTCTGCACGATGAACCCTAATAACTCAAGTATTCGTTTATCACTAAACAGCTGCAGGAGTTCAGCTCCTCCTCTCCTCTCCTCTCCTCTCCTCTCCTCTCCTGTTTCCGTTTCCGGTAAGCGTGAGTGTGAGTGGTGGTGGTGGAGGCGCGAGCAGCACGGAGATTTGAATGGTTTTCTGTCTCTTTCTGTTGGATTTTGGCTGTTAACTTCTACTGTCCCTTTGTGCATGATCAGGTAAGTCTTTTGTAGTTTTTTCTCGTGTGTGTTCTGACGCTATCGGCGGTTGTCGGGGGTTTTCTCTGGAGGAATGGCGTCCTCCGAGGCGTCCCCTCCGTCGATCCGACAGGGAGTGCGTATTGTCCCGCCGGACGGCACCGTAAGTGTGGAGGAGGTTCTGCTGGCTGCGGGGGAACAGGTAGGACATGACAACCTGCTGTATGCATCCCGGATGAATAAAGCGGTTGTTGTGTTCCTGAAGGACGAGCCGCGTGTTCATCAGCTGGTTGAAAGTGGCGTTTTTATCAGGGATTTGTTTGTACAGGTTTCCCCGTTGTCAGTGCCATCGACGCGGATCACCGTATCCGGGGTCCCGCCGTTCATACCGAACGAGCTCATTGAAAACGAGCTGCGGAAGTTCGGTAAATTCGCCAGTGGTTTAAAAACTGTTAGTTTGGGGTGTAAGGACCCCAAACTGAGGCATGTTCAGTCTCTGCGGAGGCAGGGCTTCATGTTCCTGGACTCGCCCTCTCAAACTCTGGAGCTGTCATTCAGAGTGAAACACGGGGACGGCTCCTATATGGTGTATGTGAGTGCAGGACAAATGAAATGTTTTGAATGTGGAGATGTTGGTCACAAACGCTTTAACTGTCCGCACAAACAGCAGACAGCGGCGGCTGCCGCTGGTGCGGCGGCTGGCGCGTCGGTTGCCGTTGGCGCGGCCGCTTGCGCGTCGGGTGCCGCTGACGCGGCGCTTGGCGCGTCGGCTGCCGCTGACGCGGCGCTTGGCGCGTCGGCTGCCGCTGACGCGGCCACTTGCGCGTCGGGTGCCGCTGACGCGGCGGCTCGCGCGCCGGGTGCCGCTGACGCGGCGGCTGCGGCTGTTGAGACCATGCAAGCGACAGTAGAGGCGGGCTCCGCTGGCGTTGCCACGGCAACGGCTGACGCCGAGGCCGTTGCCGGGACCGCGGCTGTTTCTTTGCCGGTAGTTGATGTGGAGGGCTGCAGGGTAGAAAATGGTGTAGACCGGGAGGAACAGAGCCAGTCTGAGAGACAACAGGTTTCTGTGGCTGCAGAAAAGCTGAGTATCTCTCAGCCAGCAGTCACTAGGGCAGCTGTAGATGTTCAGGAGGGAAGCACAACTGTAGAGCAGGGAGAGTCCAGCAAGCCTTCAGGTGAGGGGGAAGAGATGGATTTCGATTCTGAGTCAGATACTTCATCAGTGTGGGGAAGTCAGAAGTACACAGATCTGTACTCCCTGGAGGAAATTAAACAGTTCCTTGATGAAACTTTTAAAAAATCTGTGAAGGTGTCTGATTTCTTTCCTGACACAGATAAATTCATACGCTCTGTTGGCGTGCTAAATAAGCTGGTTGGTTTCGACCAGTTAGACGAAAAAAAACGTTTCAGGCTCAAAAAGCACATCACACTCTTGAGGAAAGGGAAAAAAGGGAAAGCTGTGAGGAACACTAGGAAGTAACTATGATCATGTACACCAAGGTGCTTTCTTTTTCCGACTGTCTTCTTGTTTTATCCTGTCTGTCTTTTTTCTTTGATTTTGCCATGAAGAGCCTCAACATCGGGTCCTTAAACATAAATGGTGGAAGAGACAGACAGAAAAAAGCCCTGATAGCTGAAGTTGCACTTCAGAAGAAGTTGGATATATTATTGTTGCAGGAAACACACACCACTCCTGCTGATGAAGTTGACTGGGGCTTATGGTGGAAGGGTCCTTTTGTTCTCAGCCACAGCTCCAATAATAGTGCTGGAGTAGCTGTCGTTTTTAAATCTGCAGCTAATGTGACTGTTTTAGCCTCCACTGAAGTGGTGAAGGGTCGGCTTCTGATCGTCAGAGCGGAAATTGAGGGTTCTGTGTTCTGTTTGGTGAACATCTATGCCCCAAATCAGGGAGCAGAGAGAGTGACACTTTTTAACAAACTGAAAAGTGAAATGAATAATTACAGCCAGGACCAAATAATTATTGGTGGGGATTTTAACTGTACTCTGGATTTTACTATGGACAGGACAAGTGAGGAGCCACACCCACATTCTGCAAGAAGCTTACAATCTGTCATCACTCATTTAGATCTGCTGGACACATGGAGAATCAAACATCCACTCACTAGACAATACACTTGGGTTAGATGCAATAACAATAGGGTAAGTGCAGCAAGATTAGATAGAATATACATTTCACATAGCCTGAACTCCAAATTAATCTACAGTAACATATTTCCAGTTGGTTTCACCGATCACCATCTGGTTCTTTCCACTATCATCACAACACCATCAGAAAGAGTAAAGTCCCTTTGGTCTTTTAACGACAAACTTCTACAGGACAAACTGTTTTGTCAGAACTTTAAAATGTTTTGGCAGCAGTGGAGGCTGAATAAAGACAGTTTTAACTCTTTGAGGCAGTGGTGGGATGTTGGTAAAACGCAAATTAGAATTTTTTGCCAGCAATATACATGTCATTCCACCACCCGAGCTAGAGCAGCAGTGGAGGCACTTGAAGCCAGTATCCGCGGCATGGAGCAGGGCCTCCAGAGAACCCCTGATGCAGTCGTGGCTCAGCAACTGCAGGAGAAGAGGTTGGAGTTGAGCTCCTTTCTGCAGGAAAGGGTGAAGGGAGCCTTGGTCCGATCTCGCTTCCTCCATCTCAGAGATATGGATGCTCCAACCTCCTTCTTTTTCAACTTGGAGAGATCGACAGCGCAGAGGAAGCAGATGACCTGTCTGAAGCTTCCTGGAGGGAAAACAACCACCAACCCAGACGAGATGAGGAATCATGCGGTCGGCTTCTACACGGAGCTCTTTGCTGCAGAGAACTGCAGCTTGGAGTGCCGTGAGGAGCTTCTTGGAGGTCTTCCACAGCTGAGCCCGGGGGAGAAAACCAGCCTGGATCGGGAGCTGTCACTGGAGGAGCTCACAGCTGCCGTGAACCAGATGTCACCAGGAAAGGCGCCGGGAATCGACGGTCTTTCCGCAGATTTCCTGCGGTGTTTCTGGAGTATTTTGGGGTCTGATCTGCATGCAGTGTTTTTAGAGTGTTTTAAAACAGGATCTCTCCCAGTGTCCTGTCAGCGAGCAGTGCTCTCGTTGATTCCAAAAAAAGGAGACCTGGCCCTGTTAAAGAACTGGAGGCCAGTTGCTCTCCTTTGTATGGATTACAAGGTGCTCTCCAGAGCCTTGGCCAACAGGTGCAAAAACATTCTGGAGTTAATTGTACAGCCTGAACAAACTTATTGTGTTCCCGACCGATCTATTATGCACAATGTATTTTTCATGCGTGATGTTATTGACATATGTAGACTACAGGGTGTCGACGCTGGGATAGTGTCTTTAGATCAGGAGAAAGCGTTCGACAGGGTGGACCACTCGTATTTGTTTTCCACACTCAGGGCATTTGGTATTGGTGATGGGTTTTTGTCTTGGGTGAGTTTGCTGTATAGGGGGGCACAATGTATGGTGAAAATGGGTGCTGGGCTGAGTCGGCCAATTTCTGTGGAGCGAGGGATTCGACAGGGTTGTCCTCTGTCAGGACAACTATATAGCCTGGCTATTGAGCCCTTGCTCTGCATGCTAAGAGGTCGGCTCAGGGGGCTATCTCTGTGCAGTGAACTTGAGTGTCCTTATATGGTGTCTGCATATGCTGATGATGTTAATGTTTTTGTATCCAGCCAAGCAGATATACAGTGTTTGCAGGGAACCCTTTCCTTGTACGAGAGGGCCTCTTCTGCTCGGGTAAACTGGGCAAAAAGCGAGGCTTTGTTGGTTGGACAGTGGCGGGGCAAGGCTGTGCCCATTCTGCCTGGTGGGCTGGAGTGGGGAAAGGAGGGCTTGAAAGTGTTGGGGGTGTTTTTGGGGACTGAGGGTTTTCAAGCAAAGAACTGGGAGGGAGTGAAGGAAAAAGTGTGCGCTCGGTTAACTAAGTGGAAATGGTTGCTACCCCAGCTGTCCTATAGAGGAAGAGTTCTGGTTACCAATAATTTGGTTGCCTCGACCCTTTGGCACAGACTTCTTGTGTTGACGCCACCTAGAGGTCTAATGGATGACATTCAAAGGGAAATTGTGGATTTCTTCTGGTCTGGTCGGCATTGGGTCAGGGCAGCAGTCCTTTACTTGCCTGTGGCGGAAGGTGGACAGGCACTTGTGAACATTCAAGCAAAGATTGCTGCTTTTAGACTGCAGACAGCAAAAAAACTCCTGTATGACTGTGGCCCAAGCTGGCTGGACACAGCCAAACTTCTGCTAAGGCGAGCTGGCAGATTGGGCTACGACAAGCAGCTCTTTCTTTTGCAGCTCACTGAGGTGGACCTTACTGCGCTGACACCTTTTTACTCCTCAGTCTTGCAGGCTTGGCAGGCAGTAAAAACAATAAGATCTGGGAATGAAATTCCTGGAATGTGGGTATTTGAGGAACCACTGTTCTTCAATGAGCGATTAAGGACTCATGTACTTGAGTCTGCCAGCCTGCGAAACAGTTTGAGAGAGGCCGGATACACCAAGTTGGGCCATTTGATGAAACCATCTGCAATCAATGTAAGAGCCGACTGTAACATCTCCTCTCTCAGGCTGGTGAACAGAGTGGTGAGAGAGCTCTGTGCCGCCCTGCCACGGCCCCTGAGAGCTTTTGCTGAGGATGCCACCCTGCGTGATCAGTGGATCGAGGACAGTAATTACAGTTTTCCTGTGTTGTCCATTGCTCCTGCTGTGGGGGACTGGCAGGAAGGAGGAGGCCAGCTGCTTTCTTTCAAAAACCCTCGCCTTGGAAAGTTTCAGGATGCAGGAAAAGCAGAAATTTACGAACTACTTGTGAAATTGCTGAACATTGTGCCCTTGCAAGGAGTAAAGGAGTCGAGGTGGACTGTTTTTTTTGGTCCAGACTCTTCCCCGAAAGGCAGTTGGCGTTGCCTGTACAAGCTGCCCGTTGAGAAGCGGACAGCAGACCTCCAGTGGAGGGTTGTACATGGCGCGATAGCTACAAACAGGTACAGAGCGCACCTTGATCCGGAGCTGGGGGAGGGGTGTGTTTTTTGTTCTAAACCTGAGACACTGGAACATCTGTTTGTTGAGTGTCCTCGTCTGTCGGCCTTGTTTGACCTTTTAAAGAGTTGGTTTGAGGGTTTTGGGGAGGAGTTTTCTTTTTGTTTATTTATTTTCGGCCCCAAGTACTCTGTCCAGAAGAAGGCTGTGCACCTTCTGCTGAACTTTTTGTCCGGTGCTGCTAAGTTAGCTATCTGGCTAACCCGTAGGAACCGGGTCCAGGATGTTGGTTGTGTGGAGCCGGTTTCGGTTCTGGCAGGACTGGTGAAAGCCAGACTCAAGGTGGAGCACACCTACTATAGTGTAATGGACAATGTGCAGGATTTTAGTCACATGTGGGCTGTTGGGGAGGTTCTGTGCTCCGTGGGGAGGGATGAGGAGCTGATCATTAATTTTTAATATATATGGTTATTGTTTGGTTCACTGGTTGTATTTCATTCTGTATTCTTTTTTCCGCTAAAATGATGTGGTGAAAATATTTATCTGGTGTATCCCTGAAATAGTGCAATAAAGGGATTTTGAAAACCAAAACCTCTCCTCTCCTCTCCTCTCCTCTCCTCTCCTCTCCTCTCCTCTCCTCTCCTCTCCTCTCTCAGCTTTCATTGCAGCTGCTCACTGTTTCCATGGCGACATGCTCTCAGTGATGATGCAGGTTTTTCATGTTTAAACCTTCACACAGATCTGTCAAATTTAATCTGTGTGTGTGTGTCTGTGTGTGTGTGTGTGTCTCAGGTGATGCAGCACCCGACAGAAGGCGTCCACATCCTCGGTCTCCACGGTGCCCTGAAGGACACACCGGTGCGAGGGGCGGAGCTTAGCGTTCTGTCTCTCAGCAGCCAGCCAATCGAGCAGGAGGACGCGGGCGCTCACCATGGCAACAAGACCAAGGCCTCAGGTGAGGAGGCGCACACACACACACACACACACACACACACACACACACACACAGTAATATCACTACACACTGTCGTTGTATTTTCTGGCTTTTTAAAGAAACTATCGTGTGTGTGTGTGTGTGTGTGTGTGTGTGTGTGTGTGTGTGTGTGTGTGACAGACCGCTCTCCTGACATGGAGAACTACTGGGAGGACGATGAGGAGAGTTTCTCCTCCGAACAGGAAGGAAGTGACGACGCTGCCCCTCCTCAGGTGATTTACAGCGACTCTGCTGGCTGACCGTATGGAAGTCTATGAGAAACGATTCGTGACCTCAGTATTTTTTTGTGTCTAAGGACATGGACGACGATGACGACGATGTCCAGGGAAAGACGAAGAAGTCTCGCAGGAAAATGGTCCGAACGGCGTCCCTGACTCAGGTGAGAGACAGAGCCAGACAGAGCTGCAGGACAGACAGAGCTGCCGGACAGACAGACAGACCTGCCGGACGACAGACAGAGCTGCAGGACAGAGAGACAGAACTACAGGACAGTCAAGGCTGCAGGACAGACAGAGCTGCAGGACAGTCAGAGCTGTGGGACAGACAGACAGAGCTGCAGGACAGACAGATAGAGCTGCAGGACAGACAGAGCTGCTGGACAGACAGACAGAGCTGCAGGACAGACAGAGCTGCAGGACAGTCTCACAGGAAAATGGTCTGAACGGCTTGCCCGACTCAGGTGAGGACAGACAGAGCTGCAGGACAGAGACAGAGCTACAGGACAGACAGAGCTACAGGACAGAGACGGTCCTCATGTCTGAGGACAGGGAATAATTTATCTTCTTTTTGTTCAGCAACCGAACTTCAAACAGAAGTTTGTGGCTCTGCTGAGAAGATTTAAAGTCACTGATGAGGTTCGTTGTCCCCCCATCCTCTGTCCTCTTATAGTCCTCTTATTTAATCTCTTGGTACTCTTACTTTCCTCTCATATTTCTCTTGTCCTCTGTTTGTCTTCCTTTTGTCCTCTTATTGTCCTCTTTCTTTTTGTCTCTTTTTCCCCATTTTTGTCCCCATTTGTCCTCTTATTATTGTCCTCTGTTTGTCCTCTCACTGTCCACTTGCTGTGCTCTTTATTTTTGTTCTTTTTCCCCCGTTATTGTCCCTTTGTCCTTTTATGGTCAGTTTTTTGTCCCCATTTTGTCCTAACTTACTGTTAACCTATTGTTATTATTTTTTGTCTCCCCCCCCCCCCCAATTTTGTCCTCTTATTGTTCTCTTGTTGTCTTCGTATTGCCCCCCATTTGTCCTCCTCTTTTCGTCCACTTATTGTTCTTTATCTTTTTCTTTCTGTCCTCTTTCATCCTCTCTTGTTGTCCTCTTGTGGTGGTTGTCCCATGCTAACACCTGTCCCCCTGCTGCTGGGCTGCAGGTCCTGGACTCGGACCCGGTGGGTCAGAGTCAGGAGGCAGAAGAGGACCTGGACCTGCTGTACGACAGTCTGGAGCTCTACAACCCAAGTGACAGCGGCGCCGAGCTGGATGACAACGACAGCATCGTCAGCACGCCCAAACCCAAACTCAGGTACAACACAATGTTATATTATATTATTATTATTAGGGCCACGGGGCAATCGCACCGGGCACTGGCCCCTACAGCAATAGCTGGATTGAATGGGACAGCCGAAAAAAAATGAGCGAAAAAGAACAATAATTGGAGATTTTCAAACGTCTTCTTCTACTTTAAACAGTAGACACAAGTCTTGTGTATCAGTATATTAATTCACGTTTCGATAGGTCGTATAGTTTTTTATCAATCCCTGTTCAATGACCATGATCAATTTTTGAGAAATTCTGAGATTATAATGGGTGTGTATTGCACGGAATGTTCATGTCAGTGTGTGACATCATCGTTCATAGTGTAGAGGGAGAAAAAAAATTGTCAAAAAGTACATTTGAAAACTGCGCTCCAGGCTGCAAATTCCACTACAGAAATAATTTATACATAGAAACATAGGAAAAGTTGTCTTCTCACCCACAATCCTCTGGTAAAGCTGTCAGAGTTATAGTGTGGGCTTAGGACGCACAGATGCGCCACCAACACGACAGCCTCATTGATTCCCATATTAAAAACACAGGAAGATTTCTGTAGAAAAGCATATTTAGCAGTTTTTCAGGTCGCTCTTTCTTTCTTTTTCTTAATTTCTTAATTTTTCTTCACAAAAAACATGTAGATGTTCAGGAAGAACTCAGTACGCTCAAAGTGAAGTCGGTAGGTATTATGGTTTTGTCTGTCCACCTGTGGCTGCTGTCACTATGCCGGAACATTCGACAGCTGCAGTTAATTCTGTTGATTGCTCTGCTCTGATTGCCTTTGATCCTTTGATGTGATTACAGTTACAGATACATGCACACACACACACACACACACACACACTCACACACAGGTCATTTTATGTAATAATAGTTATAGACGCACACAAATGTGTGCGTCTCTAACTCAGTTTAACTTAACTTTATTACAATATGTCAAGAAATGTGCAGTTAAAGAGTCTCTGGGTTCAATTTACATTTCCCTGACAACACATAGGCTGGTCAGTTTGTGGAGTCTTAGCACAGTCTATATTCCCTAAACCCAGTTTTATAGCCTAACAAAAGTTTACTAAGAATGTAGGTTGATCTTTATGCAGACGTTGCCTCCTTTCGATCTGCTGATTTGTCAGTTTATTCAATACATGTACACGAGTCATATTGCTGGGCAGAGCTGTCTTGTATCCCTCTGCTCAGCAGACATGTTCTGCGACCTTGGCTTGCAACAAACTCACTGTAAAATCACCAATTCCTGCCTTGAGATAAACCACCTGCAGAGAAGATAATAGGAGACACAGATTTCTTTTAACAGAAACATCCATACAAAATATATCTTTTTGTGGTAATAGAATCTTACTCTGAATAAGGCAGAGGAATTTTCATACACAGCACTTCATTTTTTGCATGCAGCGATCAGATGGAGTAAATGTATTTAGTTTAACCATAGTTTAACAACTCATTTCAAAGAGGGTACACACATAGACACACGTACAGAGAGAGGGAACTTGCACACACACACACACACACACACAAACAGAGACGCACACACACACACACACAGTGACACACACAGACAGAGACACAGACACACATGATTATTCTAACAGCAGCCTGGAACATGGTGTCTGTCCTCAGGCCGTTCTTCGAGGGCGTCCCTCAATCCGGCTCTCAGACAGAGATGGTGAATGTGAGCGGTGGGAGGAGCCTGCAGGGACCGCCGCCCGCCGCCGTGAGTCAGACGACACACAGAGACAGGCTCCGCCCCCTGCAGGCAGCTTGCTGTAACGCTCTCTGTTCTCTGACAGGCTGCAGAGGCTCCTGGAGGCCAGGGGCCCCGAGTCCCCGACCAAACCAGAGGAGACGAGACCGGTCCCGGGGTGAGACAACACACACACACACACACACACACACACAGACCCAACAAACACACACACACAGACCCTAACCATGCACTCGCACGCACGCACACACACACACACACACACACACACACTGTGTCTCTCACTCCTCTTCTCTCTACAGGAGGTTGAGGATGATGTTGTCATGGGAACAGATGCAGGCCCAGCAGCCAAACTTTGCAAAACTGAATCTCAAACACAGCTGTCCCCAAGGTAAACACACACACACACACACACACACACACACACACTCACACACACACTGTTTGTAAGGGCCAGTTCAGCAATAATAATTTAAGTTCACAGTTGATGGTGATAATTTTTATTTTTAATGTTAGAGATTATGTTATAAATAAATGTTATTTTTAAAATACGTTAGTAATGTGTAAAAGGTTTTTATGCTCTAAATTCTACATTCTGACTTGTAATTTACTTTGTTCTTTATAGTAAACATTTTAAAAGACAAAGGAAGTTGTCATGTCTCGTCACTCGTGTGGAAAAAGTGTTTTTTTGACTGACTCTAGAAGTGGTGCAGTAAAGAAAGAAGAGCAAACGGAGTGCCGCTACACTGTCTTTAAACTATGTTAAAGTGTAAAATCTGTCTCTCTGTCTGTCTTCTCAGTAGTAAGACAGGCAGTCAGCTGTCTCGCCATCCTTGGAGCGCCTCTATGAAAGACAGACAGAACTCCAGAGGGACAGACAGGACCAGCAGCGTGGATAGTGAGACATCAGCTGACTACAGGACACCTGTCCCACAGGTGAGACAGGCAGACAGACGGTTAGAGTCAGGTCCTGGTCCAGGTCCAGGTCCATGTTCTGGTCCTGGTCCTGGTCCATGTTCTGGTCCTGGTCCATGTCCATAGATAGGTCCTAGTCCTGGTCCTGGTCCTGGTCCAGGTCCAGGTCCTGGTCCAGGTGTCCTGTGTCTCAGCAGGTCCCGTTGTGTGTCTCTGTGTCTTCAGGTCGCCAGGAAATCTGTCCTGGATCAGCTGAACCACATCCTGTTCTCTGAGGACCAGATCCCAGAGTCCATCATCCTGATCAACACCACAGACTGGCAGGGACAGGTCTGTCTGTCTGCCTGTCTGCCTGTCTGTCTGTCTGTCTGTCAGTACCTTTCTGTCTCTCCTCAGTATCTGTCTGTCTCTCCTCAGTACCTGTCTGTCTCTTCTTAGTACCTGTCTGTCTCTCCTCAGTACCTGTCCTTATCTCAGTACCTGTCTGTCTCTCCTCAGTACCTGTCTGAGCTGCTGTTCGACCAGCCGATCGTCTGCACCGTCTCATCAGCTGATGTTCAGGCGGCGTTCAGCGCCGTCATCAGCCGCATCCAGAGATTGTAAGAATCACCTGATTGATGATGTCACCTGATCACCTGATCGATGACATCATCAGGCTTCCTGTAGCTTTATTTTTCATCAGAATACCAAATATTTCATAACAGCTGATGTTTTGTTTCATGTTGATCTGAGGAAATATCTTCCTGTCTGTGGTTGACAGAACCACAGAACGCGTTCCTCTGATGTTCATGTCTGTCGCTGATCATCTCGTCATTATTTTTCTTGGATTTTTTGCGTTTGTTTCTTTTTTGTGATTTCTTCAATAAACAAAAGACATTCTATACATTATACAGCTCTGGATAGTAATCAAGTAAAAAAAAAAAAAAATTATATATAAATAATATTTATTTATATATATATGTGTATATCTTTAACTCGTTTTTTGTGAAACGTGAAAACTCGCACAAATAACAACATGAACATTAAAGAAACGATCTAATAACATCACATTTAGGCCCTTTCTGTTGTGATTTGTCGTGTTTTTGTGTCTTTACCTGATGAAACGTCACTTCCTGTGTTGTCCAGCTGTAACTGTAACTCCCAGACACCGCCCCCAGTGAAGGTGGCGGTGGGCGGCGACCAGAGCTACCTGAGCGCCGTCCTCAGCTGCTTCGTGGACCAGCTGGCCAGCAAGACACCCGACTGGCTGAGCTACGTACGATTTCTCGTCCTCCCCATCGGTACGCTGACCCGCCTTCCCATCATGCACCTTACCATCATGCACCTTCCCATCATGCACCTGTCTGTCCCCTGCAGGTCCCCACCCGCTGGCCAAGTACCTGGCCGCCCTGGACAGTAGATTCAGCAGCCTGTTCATGGACGCCGGCTGGAGAGAGCTTTTCGGACGCCTGGAGCCTCCTCCTCTCGGTACCACTGACCCCTGACCTCTGATCTCTGACCTCTGACCTTGACAGAGTCTGTTTCACACTTACTTGCTTGTAGTCAGCTTCTATCAGCCCGTCAGGACGCAGCGGACAGATGTCCTATCGGTCTTGTGTTTAGGAATCCATTCTGGTTTAAATCACCAATAATAAGAGAAGATAAGATAAGATACACTTTATTGTCCTTGGAAGGAAACTGTCTTGGACTCCAATGCTGTCATATAAAGCTGCTTTACAGTAACAACAGTACAGGTACAGACAATACATACATATAGGCCACATATAACATATAACATATACACAGTATACAAGAAACAGTGCGATGCACACATACACACACACACCCGCCCAAACCCTCCCTCGCCCACTGTATTATTCCATGGGTCATGATCAATAGTACAATTGCACAGTTTGTTTGGTCCTGGGGGCTTTAAGGATCTTAATTGAGGTGGGCACAAATTAATTCCTAAAACGGTTCAGCCTGCAAGTGGGGACTCTGAAGCGTCTACCTGATGGTAGAAGCTGGTATTCTGCGTGCAGAATATGTGTCTGGTTAGACAAGATTTTCTCAGCTTGTCTGAGCACAGACTGCTCGTAGATGGACTGCATGGTGAGCTTTTCAGACCTCCCCATCACCTTCATAGCGGCTTGAATCAGGCGCCCAATTTTTGATTTCAGCTGGACAGAAAGGTTACCGTACCAAGCAGAAATCCCATATCTCTGAATAGTCTCTAACGCCCCCTGATAAAATAAGAACATCACTCTCTGGTTGACACCAAACACCCTGAGTCTACGCAGGAAGTACAGTCTTTGCTGGAGACGAGCACACAGGTAATCAACATGAGCCTGCCAACTGAAACAGTTATCGAGATGGACACCAAGAGCTGACTTGGTTGATTGTTCCCCCATGGATGCACATTGGAGTATGGTCCCCTATGGCTGTAGGGTCCAGCACCATCTCCTCTGTCTTTTTGATGTTTATGGTGAGGTGGTTTTCATCACACCACTGAACAAAGCTCTGTACTTCTGTAAAATATGATGAAGGGGCAGTGTGTTGGTGCTGCAGGCTCAGGATGGAAGTGTCGTCTGAGAACTTAAAAATAAAGTTTTCTGAGTGGCTGCGGATGCAGTCATTTGTATACATCGTAAAAAGCACTGGTGAACTGACACAGCCCTGAGGTGCACCTGTGCTGATGACTTTAGAGTCAGAGAATGTGTAATTAACTCTGACATTCTGAGTTATCTGAGTTAAAAACGAGTGGAAGTCATCTGGTTAATTTTTTTAATTAAAAGGTAGGGTTGAAGTGAATTAAAAGCGGAACTAAAATCAATGAACAAAAGGCGCGCATAGGCCCCAGGGGCCTCGAGATGCTTAAGGGCAAGGTGAGTGATGCCAGTGATTGCATCATCGGTGCCTCTCCCTTGCCTGTAAGCAAATTGTTGTGGGTCTAATTTAGGCCAAATCTTTGCTTTTAGCTTTGTGACCATGTATTTTTCAAAGCACTTCATGACAATCGAGGTTAATGCCACTGGATTTTTTTGGTATGGGAATAATGGTAGACTTTTTTCAGATGGCAGGGACTTTATGTAAATCTATAGATAATTGAAAAATGGGGCACCAAGCTGGAGTTAGTTCTTCTGCAAACGTCTTTAGGAGAAGAGCTGAGATATCATCAGGGCCTGTGGATTTACTCTTACATACCTGGTTGAATAATGCCTGTATTTTGAGAGGATCAACTACTAGTTTTGGGTAAGCATCGGTTGTAATAGACTGTAGTACATTATTACATTCAGAAGAAAAATCCTGTTCATCAAATGTTAGGAAAAAATCCTCAAGGCCATTTGCCATTTCAAGTTCATTATTTATTATGAGACGTTTTGGGCGAGTGGACATATTAGTGGCAGCCTTCATAGAGTCCCATAGCATTTTAGAGTTCATGGAGGTAAAATTCGTTACAATAATGTCCTTTTGTTTTCTCCTTGCTTCCCTCAACATGTGATTAAGTTCCTTCTGTATGGCCTTTATGCTCATCCAGTCTTTGTTTCTAAAAGACAGTTGCTTACAGTTAATACAGTCCTTAATCTCACTGGTTATATAGGGCTTGTTGTTGGGATACACTGTGACAACCTTTTTTGTGACAACACAGCTAACACAGAATAGAATAGAATCAGTAATAATTTCAGCAGCCTCATCAATGTCCAAGTCATGAAATATATCCCAATTTGTACAGAGAACGGACCCCTTGACTGTCTCTATGCTGTCGTGTGACCATTCATAGATGGAGTTTTATAGGTTGGCATAAGGTGAATGGGGTTGTGGTCAGAATTTGATAATGGGGGTTTCAATCTCGCCCCGTATGCATTTTTTGTTTCCATAACATTTGTCTAACACCTTGTCCCCCAGAGTGCTGAATTTTTTGTATTGTTCAAAACCCGGGAGTGACAGTTCAAGTTTACATTGTTTAAAATCACCCAGAATGAAAACTGGGGCTCCAGGTGTTCTCTGCAGTTGGTTATGAACACAGTGGGCTATTCGAGCTGCTGCCCGAGCTGCATTCCCGCTAGGAGGAACGTAGACTGATAATGTTGTCAAACTCTCTCGGGAGGTAGAAGGGTCTTAGAGAGAGGCACAGTAGCTCAACGTCAGCGTTGCATACGGTCTCCCTCACTGTGTAGTTCTTGCAGAAGTGGTCATTGATAAACAGCAACACCCCGATAATCAGCGGAAATAGAAGTCCTTGTGCGTGTAATGCCATGATGAGCACAGCACACACGCTAATCACACGTACCTGTTAAAAACGACCAACAGACATTAAATAAAAACGATAAAACGTGACAAACAGCAGCAGTGGCAGCATGAGTCCGAGTCGCTACACAGCAGCGCCACCGGAAGGGGGCACGAATAATAATTGTTCATATTTGAATTTGAACTTTACGGTGGTCCTTGAATGAATCATATCTTAATTTATTCTACTTTATTCTAGAAAGTGACAAATTTATGAAAAGTGACAAATTTACAAGAAAAAATTGACAAATTTATGAAAAAAAAACACAAATTTATGAGAGAAAAAAAAAAAAATTTGTGAGAAAAAAATGACAAATTTACGAGAGAAAAAAATCACAAATTTATGAAAAAAGTGACAAATTTATGATAAAAGTGACAAATTCATGAAAGAAGTGACAAATTCATGAAAGAAGTGACAAATTTATGAGAAAAAATGACAAATTTATTAAAGAAGTGACAAATTTACGATAAAAGTGATGAAGAAATTGACAAATTTATGAGAAAAAAGTGACAAATTCATGAAAGAAGTGACAAATTTCTGAGGAAAAAGTGACACATTTATGAGGAAAAAAGTGACAAATTTCTGATAAAAAAAAAGACAAATTTACGATAAAAGTATATAGTAAAAAAGTATATAGTAATAGTAATATATAGTAGTATATATTTACTTTTTCTAATAAATTTGTCACTTTTTCTCATATATTACTATGAGAAAATATGAGTTTCTCATATATTACTATGAGTTACTCATATATTACTATGAGAAAAAGTGACAAATTTATTAGAAAAAGTGACAAATTTACTAGAAAAATATCCCAAATTTACGAGAAAAGATTCCAAATTTACAAATAAAAAGTGACAAATTTATGAGAAAAATATCACAAAAAGTGAAAAATGTATGAGAAAAAAGTGAAAAATGTATTAGAAAAACAGTGATAAATTTATTAAAAAAAATTACAAATTTATGAGAAAAAAATGAACAAGAATAAAAAGTAACAAATTGATGAGAAAAAAGTGACAAATTTATGAGAAAAAGTGACAAATGTATGAGAAAAAAGTGACATGAGAAAAAAGTGACAAATTTATGAATAAAACTACAAATTTACAAGAAAAATGTGACATGGGAAAAGGTGACAAATTTATGAAAAAATTACAAATTTACAGGAATAATTGGCAATTTACAAGAAGAAAAATCACAAATTACGAGATAAAAGCTGATCACCTGATCACTTTATTCTTCATGTGTCCTCTGACCTCCTGCTGCTCCTCCTTATGTCTCATGGACCCGTTTTCATGGTGATATGGTGTCATTGTGACTTGTTGTCATGGTGATGTATTGTCATGGTGACGTGCTGTCATGGTGACGTGTTGTCATGGTGATGTGTTGTCATGGTGATGTGTTGTGTGTGACAGACCCTGTGGGCGTCGCCGGCCGGGTGTCCCAGTATCTGGCCGGAGCGGCCGTGTCTCACCTGTGTCCCATCTCAGAGGCCATGCTCACCTGCAAACACAAGAGGTACGGACAGGACGTGACCTCTGACCTTTAACTGCAGAACAACCAGATGCTCCACAAAGCAACACAAACACAAACACTATCAACAGATTGGTTTAAAGTAACTCAGTGACTCGAACAGAACAGAAACAGCAAAGAAAATGAGACTTTTCACAGAAGTTCCGTCATCGTCTGTTTCTGTTCTGTTCAGTCGATTAAATCCTTAAAGGTGTTTGTGATTTATTGCTGCAGAAATAAAATAGTGTTCATGTGAAAATCAGAGAGAATCATGACTGAATGTGTGTTTGTTCTGCAGCCCTGACGACGACTCCTGCCAGAAGTTTGTTCCTTTCATCGGGGTGAGAAACTCTTCAGACCTTCAGTCACATCTGAGACAGAAACATGACTAACGTTCATCAGATCAAATGAAGCTGCACTGAAAATTTAAACTGTTTGTTAGAAATGTGAGAATCAGCAGCAGCACAATGTCTGTAATGATGAAGGAAAGATCCAAATATGGTCACACCATCACAGAACACAGAGCTCAGAGCTGAGGCCAGAGAAGCACACCCTTCGTCTGAGATCAGACAGCCTGAACACACACACACACGCACACAATAAAGTGTCAACAAGGATTTAAATGTCCGGGGGGGGAATCACAAATGTACAGGGAAAAAAATAGAAAAATACAGAGAAAACCCCCACAAAATTATGAGAAAAATGTTACAAATTTACAGGAAAAATAATGTATGAAAAAAATGAAAATTTAGGGGGAAATGTCACGAAATTTCAAGCAAAAAAACATGTACAAGAAAAAAATATCACATTTATAAGAAAAATATTAATAATAATGAGTAAAAAAATAGAAAAATACTAAGGAAACCCCCTACAAATTCATGAGAAAAAAGGAAATTTAGGGTGAAAATCTCACATATTTCGAAGCAAACTAACACACATACGAGGAAAAAAAAATCACAAATTTAAGAGAAAAAAGCTGTAAAGTGTGTGAGCTCTTTCCCTCTCAGGTTTCTCTCCAACAGACGAAGGACTTTTGTTTCCATGAAGTTCAGAGTGAAGAAACAGAACATTCTGTTTTAATTCACTTTGTTTACATTCAAAGTGCATTAAAATTGTCTGAATATTCATTTATTTGTTATTGTGAATCAAAGTGTTCTGGATCAAACACTGAATGAAACATGGTGTTTACATGTCTGTTTATTGTTTGTTTACATGTTTGTTGTCAGCTGGTGAAGGTTGGCATCGTGGAGCAGAACTTCCGCTCCACCTCAGGTAGAGCGCACAGGAAACACCCACTTTTAATTTGAAGGGGAGATCCAGTGGATCCTCACACCTGCTTCTCCCTCCACAGTTGACTCTGATGACATCATACTGGGATCTCCTCCTGGCCAATCAGGAGCACCGATCAGCATCACCTCCACGCCTCCGCCCTCCCCCTCCATCAGGTAACCTCCTGTTTACAACAGTTTTATTTCAAAATAAAGGCAGTTCCTCTCTGATAAATGCTTGTCCACTTCGTCCTCTAGCTGTCCAGGGGAGGTGATGGGTCTGCAGGTGGACTACTGGAGCATTCAGGGAGCGGGGGGAACAGGGGGAGCAGCAGGAGGAGGAGGAGCAGCAGAGCGGAGGAGGGAGGCGGGGATGAAGAACACGCTGAAGAGCAACTTCCGCTGCGTGCAGGTGTCGAGGATCAGCGGTGGAGAGCTGATGAGCATGACGGTGGTGACCAAAGAGAAGAACAAGAAAGGTCAGCAAGGGTTTGTTTGTCAATATAAAGGTTTTGTTTTCAAATAGAAAAGTTTGTTTGCAAATAAAAGTTTTGTATATAACTTGTTTGCAAATAAGTTTGTTTTCAAATAGAAAAGTTTGTTTGCAAATATGAAAGTTTTGTTTGCAAATATGAAAGTTTTGTTTGCAAATATGAAAGTTTTGTTTGCAAATATAAAAGTTCTGTTTGCAAATATAAAAGTTTTGTTTGCAAATATATAAGTTCTGTTTGCAAATATAAAAGTTTGTTTGCAAATATAAAAGTTTTGTTTGCAAATAGAAAACTTTTGTTTGTGAATATGAAACTTTTGTTTGCAAATCAAAAGTTTTGTTTGCAAATAGAAAACTTTTGTTTGCAAATATGAAAGTTTTGTTTGCAAATAGAAAAATTCTGTTTGCAAATACTAAAAGTTTTGTTTGCAAAAATAAAACTTTGCTTGCAAATATAAAAGCTTTTATTTGCGAATATAAACTTTTTTTGTTTGCAAAATTAAAAAGAATCAAAAAGTTTTGTTTTCAAATATAAAAGTTTTCTTTGCAAATATAAAAGTTTTGTTTTTAAATATAAGTTTTGTCTGTGAATCAAAAAAATTGTTTCCGAAGAGTTTTATTTGTTAATAAATGTTTTGTTGTCCGTATCTGTCAGTCATGTTCCTCAGCAAGAAGACCAAGGAGAAGGAGGCGGAGTCCCGGAGTCAGCTGATCGAAGGAATCAGCAGACTGATCTGTACCTCCAAACACCAACACACACTGAGAGGTACACACACACACACACACACAAACACACACACACACACACACACACACACACTGCTCTGACAGGTGTGTCTCTCTCAGTCTCTATAGACGGAGTCGAGTGGAACGACGTGAAGTTCTTCCAACTCGCCGCTCAGTGGCCGACTCATGTCAAACACTTTCCCGTCGGAATCTTCGGATACAACAAGCCCTGAAGCTTCGCCTCCTCTTCGACTGAAGCTCCGCCTCCTCCTGGCTTGCATCACATGACCTCCTGGTAGACGTGTCCTGGAGGACCCGGTCTCCGTCAGAAGGACAGATCCATAACGTCCTATAAAAGATGACAGTGTAGGTTAAAAATATGTACATTGGTTTTAAGTAGTGAACGCCCTCTAGTGGCTGTCGTTATTTTGAAAGAAGCAAATGTTTGTGGTTACTTTTGTGTCTTTATGGAACAGAACAGATTTGAGACCAAAACACTGCAACCAATCAACATGTGACTGCAGGGTAAAGACAAAGAGTAATAAATTGTGTTTGCGTCACATTAATAAGTCACAGTTCATTTGTTCCATGTGAGTCATTGTCTTGATTATTTCTATGAATTCAGCTCTTGATATTTATTAAATACAATAATAATTATGATAATAATGCAGTTTGTATGTGGATTAACTCATTTGAATGATTTATTTAATGTTCTTTAATGTTGCTGCTAAAAGCTGATTCATGTTTTCTTAGTCTGAACATGTCAGGAGGATCTGAAGGTTGTTTCCTGTCAGACTACAGTTCCCATGGTCCTCAGTGAGGTCACGTTGTGTAGTTCTGTTGTGTGTTGAAGCTTCACACTGCCTCTGCTTGCTGCAGACCTGGGACCCTTTAAAAAGAAACTTTTGTAACAGATGTGAAAAATTAGTTGGATGTTTGAAACAATAAATTAAACTTTAAACTGACGTCTCTTCACTGTTCATCAGAACTCCACAGCTCCAGATTTAATCTGACAAGTTACAGAGAAGAGTCTCCCTGCCAACCACAGGAACTCCAACAAACCGTACGGAGACGGGTTTTATGAAATTGACAACATACTATACTATGTTTTTTTTTTTTTTTTTACAAAATTGACTTTCTTAAGGAAATTAACATTTTTTCAACGAAATTGACAACATACTATACTGTGTTTTTTTTTTAGGAAATTGACTTTTAACAAAATTGACGACATACCATGCTAGGACTTTTATTTATTTTTTTAAATGAACTTTTGTTTAAACAAAATTGACAAGATTCTGTATTATGACTTTTTGATTAAATTGACGTTTTTTAATGGAATTGACGACATACTATACTATGATGTTTTTGCTGAAGTGATGACAAACTACTGACATTTTCTTGATGAAACTGACAACATTCTATAATATGACTTAGTTTATGAACAAAATTGACGACATAGTATGCTATAGCATATACTATAGCAAATTGACATACTGGACCGTTTGACAAAATATAATGAATAGTTCACTAGAAGAACACAGTGCAGACATTTGTCAAAGTCCTATCTCACAGTGTTCATGAACATGCTGAATAATACGTTTTTTGATTTGGATCTGCTTCAACATGTCACATGTTCTTCTCGGGTCCATTCTCCTTCCACCAAGTACAATGAACTTGGGATGGTATTTCTGCCACGACCCTGACATAATAAATAGTGCTACTGAGATTTTCTCAAGTATTTCTGTGGACCAATCAGAGAGGAGAACGATTGATAAATATTCAAGAGGAAAGACAACATGTCACTCACTTTACTTTAATATTTGAAGGAAAGACTCTGCGTTCTGTGCTCAGCTCTGGTGTTTACATCCTCCAGTAACCAATCATATCACAGAACATTATGACAGACGTCTTCTTCCTAGTGTTCTTTGAAGTTACTTATACACTCGCACACACACACAAACATACACGCGTATATTTTCTCAAACATGTTGGATCCACTGCAGTTCAGGTTCAATTCACTGAGTGTCTGTTTTTAAGGTTCTGAAAAGACCTTCAGTGGCTTCGACAACGAACTCTTGATCCTCCTTTGTTTCTTTGCTTCATTTAAAATCAACAAATTAAACTATATCTCAAACTCAGTGCAGATATTCATTGAGGTGCAACACTACTGCTCCAGTCGCCTTTAAAACCAAAAGTCCTGCAGGTATTCATTAGTATACAACCCGAGCTGCCTCCTTCCTCACCACAGCTGTTCTTCTTTCCTGTGGCTGGGGTTTAATGTCCCTGCACGACGACAAAATTAAAGTGGTTTATGTTTTTCATTTCTTAAAGGGTTCATGATACGTGTAAATGTCTCTAAATGTTCAGGAGGTATGTGAAGATGAAGGTAGTCCAGTCATGGAGGTCACCAGCACTCAGTCCACTGTGGACTCCAGGACAAGTCAAAGAGACTTCAGTAGTCTTTAGAACTCACAGAAACTGTGGGGAACCTTCAGAAACTCCTCATAGATGTTTTCAACCTGTTAAAACTTTAAAAACCTAAAAGAACTATACATACAGTGTATATTAGAAATTCATCAAAACCACCAAAGACACCTGACAGATCATTAGAACAGCTGATAGGAGTTCATATTGGAACAGGATAATGTTCTTCAGAGCCTTCAGATATCTATTGACTCTAACATTTAGAGTTCTATGCAAACTTTTTGACAAATAAAAATGATGTTATATGAACATTCAGGAGTTCACCCTCAGAAAAAGGACCTAACAAACAAGAAACTACTGTCAAGAACTTTTTCAATGTTTTAGACATCTGACAAATACTTTAGACGCATGAACCTGTCAGAACCAGCAGAACTCCCACAAGTCCATACAAACATTTAGAAAATTGACAGGAACTGTCATAAAAACCTACTGGGCCCTCAGGAAACCCATCAGCATGGTCCAGAAGGCTTCAGGATCTTTAGAAACCAATCAAAGTTGTTTGAAACCTGTTAGACCTTTAAATAACTTTATAGAGTCCAGCAGAATATTCATTTATCTACCAAATTGTCAGAAACCTGTCAGCACTGTATCTAACTTTTAGACGTCCGTTGAAACCTTCAAACAAATAACAGAAGAACCCTAACAAGATTATCCAAGCCCTTAAACAAATTACAGGAACCTTTTGGAACCTTAATACCTGTACCAGGACTGTGAAGAAGCCCAGGATCCTTCAGGATCTCAAGAAACCTATCAGACCTGTTTAAAACCTGTTAGTCCTTCATAGTCCAGTAGCATATTCCTTTAGAAACCAATCAAAGTTGTTTTGAAGTAAGTTAAAACTTTAAAGAAGTTAAAATAACAATACAGAGCCCAGCAGAGTTATTAGTAATTATTTCATAATTTATCTGCATTCAGAAATCACAGATTATCAAAAAAAACATAGAGCTATTAGGAGTTCATCCAAAATGTCAGAAACCTGTCAGCACTGTTCCATATCCTGTCAGGAGCCTGTTTAACTTTAGACGTCGTCCAAACCTTCAGACAGATAACAGAAATCACAGAAAACTGTCAGAAAATGCAGAACCCTGTTGGAACCTTTGGAAACCCATCAGAACTGTTCATCAAGAACCTGTTCGAACCTTCCAATACAGTAGAACCTTTAGAAGCCTTTTATGTGGCAGTAGGCCTCCAGCGAGGAGAGGACGATGTACATCAACCACAGACTGAAGAACAGGCAGGTGGTGAGGATCTTGGGGCCTCTGGGGCCGCCGAGCTCCCCGCCGATCTCGGGCCGGCGGCGGTAGATGAGGACACCAAAGCAGATGAAGGCAAAGATGGTGAAGAGCGTAACGGAGAAGGCCAGTGTGCCCGGGTCGACCCTGAACTCCTGGCCCTGGGAGTAGTGGTAGATGGCAGCGATGGACCAGGCCACGCCGATGCCCAGGAAGACGTTGACGGCATTACTCCCTGTCACGTTGCCGATCGAGGCGTCTGCGTACTGGTCCTGAATGGCTGCAACCTTACTGGCAAAGGTGTCTAAGGGGGAAGAGAGTGCAGACATTTCAATATATAGAATGACATTAGCACAGAAAACTGTTCAGATCTCACTGTAAATGTATGTCACAGCTTCGCAGAGAATTGCAAATTTATTCCAAATAACAAACTGCAGCAAGAAGAAAATCCAGTACTTTGTGGCAAAGCCGGTTCCAGTTAATGACTGTCAATATAATTAGTTCAGGGTTTGACACTGTGTTCTTTTGCATCTGAAATAGATTTTTCCCTGTAATTCAAAGTGAGGACAGTTTGTCTCAGACCTGGCACCGACGTGCCCAAAGCCACGAAAACCACAGCAGTGACGGAGTCTTTGAGGCCGATGGTGCAGCCGAAATGTGACGCCAGGTCCCCGATGACGGCCGTCAGCATGCCGATGACAGAGATGGAGACGACAAAGCAGGCCCAGCCGTTCCAGTAGTCGGTGGGAGGGACGAGGGCAAACAGAAGCTTCCAGAAGACGGTGAGGAAGTGCATGACGTAGTCAAAACAGGAGGGCAGCTTGTCCTCGCCACAGTCATCATCATCGTCACCTGAGGACAGGGAAGCCATATTTCATCTTGAAAGACCTTAAACGTTTATTTGTGGGTGAGTTAATTTGCATCAGTCTGAGCTTCTTACCCGAGCTGACCGTGATGGCTTCCACAAACTGCTCCCTCCAGCTGTTGGTGCCAATCACCAGGGCCAGGTTGGTCTTCTTCAGGAGTTTATCCACAGTGCTCTGAGAGACAGCAGGTCAAAGATACAAACATGTCTCATCTCCTCAGATCTTTTTATTTTGAACTCATTTAGACAGAAACTGATCCCACCTTGAACTCGTAGGACTCCTCGATGACAACCTCCAGTCTGACGTGCTCTCCCAACATCGGTCTGCCCATCTCTGCAATCCGCCTCTCCTCCTCCTCCTTCTTGGTCAAAACCTCCTCACCCCCCTCTTCTGAGAGAGAGGGAGGGAGAGCAAGAGAGAGAGAGAGAGAGAGAGAGAGAGAGAGAGAGAGAGAGAGGCTTCAGTGGCAACACAGAGAGAAAATTATGGATGGATAAAGATTGGATGGACTGGTTGGCCAGAAGAATGAGGATGGATAAATGACTAATAGATGGGTGAACAGAAGGATAGTTGGAACAATGAACAGATGGATAGACTGATAAAAGGATTGACAGATGGACGGATCGATGAACAGATTGAAAGACAGATGACAGGATGGATGGATGGATGGATGGATGGATGGATGGACAGACTAATAGATGGATGTAAAAACTGATGGATGATGGATGGATGGATGATGGATGGATGGACGGACAGACCGATGGATGGATGGATGGACAGACTAATAGACGGATGGAAAGACTGATGGATGGATGGATGGATGGATGGATGGATGGATGGATGGATGGATGGATGGATGGATGATGATGGATGGATGGATGGATGGATGGATGGATGGATGGTGGACGGTGGACGTACCTGTGATTTTGAGGACAGCAGAGGGGACAGGGTGGTCTCGTCCCTGGACCTTCCTGTAGACGTCTCTGCCTGAACAGGTGAACAGAAACTGATTCTACTGAAGCAAACACCTCAGAGTCTAAACCAGGGAGACCTGGAAACCTGAGCATCTCAGACAACAACAACAACAACAACAACAACAACAACAACAACGTGCAAGCCATTGGGACAGAATCTGTGGATCAGGTGAAGGGGAAATTAAAACTGAAAGAATATTTCTGGTTTTACTGGTTTCAGTTTGACAGGGGGAAGGTCTGGGGTCTCAGCGTGGAAGTTAGTGTGAGCTGATGGTGAAATTAGCTTCAGTGACATCATCTACAAATAACAGCAACAATGTTTACACAGTGGATGTGTTTGTGGCTGAATAATGTGAGAAATGTTCCTTTAATCAGCTCACAGAATGAAGAGAAGTTAAAGTGTTGCGCATCTGGGACGTGTTGTTGCTTTAAGTGCAGAAACACTTGAAAGACAACTTGTGTCTTACCATACAGCTGTTTGTCTGATAGGAAGCCAGAGAGACAAATGAGACAGAATTACAGGACACATGAGAGACATGAGTTGGTGCTCCACCTACCTGTCCTCACAAATCCACCTGCAGGACAGAGACAGGAGGAGACGTCACAAAGTCATTCATTTAATCAGACAGAGACATGGCTCAGGGACAGACATCAGAACAGAGAGCCAGCCAGAAGGACAGAAAGAGGGGCAGAGGGACAGATATCAGGACAGACAGACAAACAGACAGAGAGACGGACAGACAGACAGACAGACAGACAGACAGACAGCAGGGCAGAGGGACAGACAGACAGACAGAGGGACAGACAGCAGGACAGACAGAGAAGACAGCTTACCGACTTCCTGCAGCAACACGGCTGAAGAGAAACAGACGAGAGGGAAATCAGCAACAGGAGGAGAAGAAAAAAGAGCTCAGATCTTTGATTTGGTTTCTCAAGAATCTACATTTAAAAAGCTGAAAGTGATTTATCGGAGACTCTTTGAGACTCTCTGAGACTCTAAGACTCTGAGAATCTCCGAGACTCTCTGAGTTAAAGCTGTTAATGTGTCCAAACCAAACTGTGTGAGAGGAAAACAGACAGGCAGGCTTAATATGAAGACACAAAATACCTGTCAAGACTACTTCAGCCCTGTTCAGACCGATTCAGACCTGTTCAGACTGGTTCAGACCTGTTCAGACCTCTTAAGACCTTTTCAGACCTGTCCAGACCTGTTCAGACTGGTTCAGACCTGTTCAGACCGGTTCAGATCGGTTCAGACCTGTTCAGACCGGTTCAGACCGGTTCAGACCGGTTTAGACCTGTCCAGACCTGTTCAGACCGTTCAGACCAGGTTCAGACCTGTTCAGACCTGTTCAGACCGGCTCAGACTGATTCAGACCGGTTTAGGCCTGTTCAGACCTGTTCAGACCAGTTCAGACTGGTTCAGACTGGTTCAGACCTGTTCAGACGGTTCAGACCAGTTAAAATCGGTTCAGACCAGGTTCAGACCGGTTCAGACCAGGTTCAGACTGGTTAAGACCAGGTTCAGGCCTGTTCAGACCTACTCAGACCAGTTCAGACCGGTTCAGACCTGTTCAGACTGGTTCAGACCGGTTCAGACCATGTTCAGACTTGTTCAGACCATGTTCAGACTTGCTCAGACCTGTTCGGACTTGTTCAGACCGCTTCAGTCCTGTTCAGACCTGTTCAGACCAGTTAAGACCTGTTCAGACCAGTTCAGAACGGTTCAGACCGGTTCCCAAGGTGGCCACAGAATAGTGGCTGATGGATAAAACAAAATGAAAATTTTCAAGAAAAAGTCACAAATTTAGGGGAAAAAATAACAAAAGAAATAATACATTTACAAGCAAAATAACACATATGGGAAAGAAATCTGAAATGTCTGAGAAAAATGTTTACGAGAACATTCATTCAGGGGAAAAATGTTAAAAATAAAATTAATTTAAAGTAGTAAAAATAAGTAAAAATAAATTTTACAAATTTATTGGAAAAAAATTTTTTGGGGGGAAATGTTCCAAATATACAATAAAAAAATCACAAATTTACGGGAAAAAAGTCAGATATTTACAAGAAAAAAACTCAAATGTTTAAGAAAGTCATGTCTTTCCCTCACAGGTTCTGTCCAACTTGAAGGACATTTGTTCCCATAAAGAAACCAAACCAGAGACACTGAGAGACACTGAGAGAGCTGAGCAGGTCAGCAGACTGACAGCAGCGGCATAGACTGAACTAAAGCAGGTAGAAGGAGGAGAGGTCAAAGGTCGTGGGAGCACCTGTCCATCTGCTGGTGTTGCTGCTGGGCTCCTGCAGCTCTATGTAGAAGCTGGCTTGCTTATTGTACTCCTCTCGGTCAATTATTCTAACGGATACGGACTTCCTGCGGCGAGAGAGTACAGAACAGGGGAGGGGTCAGGGGTCAGGGGACATGCGTTTCACCTCAGGGCCTCACACATCAGCTCAAGCTTTCTGTGGTTTCATAATGAAGAGATTCTCAAGGAGAAGGAGATCAAATTTATCATATTTAAAGATCAAAACTGAAGAAATGTTTTAGAGCTTCCATTTTCTCACATATTGTATATTATTATTTTCAGCTGAATGCAGTTTAAATGTTTTCTGAACTCTTTGAGTGTTTATGTCTCGGCTCCTCACACAGGAAACATCTGCACCGAAAGAAAGAAACTCAAATTATTACTTTGTTTTTTTTCTTATAAATTTGCGAGTCTTTTTCTTATGAATTTTCTGAATTTTTTCCTATAAATTTGTGATTTTTTTTCTTACAAATTTGTGATTTTTTTTCTATAAATTTGTGATTTTTTTCTTATAAATGTTTGACTTTTTGTATATATTTGTGAATTTTTCTCATCATTTGGGAATTTCTTTTTCATATTAACTTGTGAGTATTTTTCTTAGAAATTTGTCAGTCTTTTATTGTAAATTAGACTTGTTTTCTGGTAAACGTGAGTCTTTTCTCAGGACCCTGAGGTGAGTTTGAGTTCACAGGGGTCAGAGGTCATTAGTGGCGGAGGGGGTGGGGTTAGAGCAGCGAGGCGGCCCCCACCTTTCCTCTCACTCATCTCCAGCAGCCGAGGCTCGCCCATCTCCAGGAAGAAGTTCTTGTTTTTCTCATATTCTTCATCATCAATAATATTGATCTGAATAGTTTTACTGAAACACAAAGAAACAGACAGAAAGTTTGCACCAGGAAGAGAAGAAGAAGAAAGTGTGAGGCGTGATAAGGAAAGAGACGCGGTGAAACATTCAGCAGAATTATTATCATGATTATTATTATTATTAGTAGTAGTAGTAGTAGTAACATCATTATTGTTATTATTATTATTTTTATTATTATAATAATAATAATTATTATTATTATCAGACAGAAAATAATCTGATTCATAAAGTGGAACAAAGAGGACGAACTGTTTCAGTCTGAGGTCACAGTGACACACTTACTGCAGCCTGCAGGGTGTGTGTGTGTGTGTGTGTGTGTGTGTGTGTGTGTGTGTGTGTGTGTGTGCCAGCAGCATAGAAACAGAAGCTTCATGTTTATTTCATGTGAGCAGATTGACTCTCAGGACTCGTTCTCGTGTTCTCAGGAAGATTTAAGAATCCATTTAACATCTAATAACCTGCTGAATGATCATATAATAATAATAAGGATTAAATATAACATAAATAACATCTAAATAAATAATTATTATAACTTAAAAAAAAGAATAATTATAACTCTGACAAAATATAATAATAATAACAAGAAGAAGAAGAAGAACAACAATAATAATAATAATAATATATCCTGATGGAAAATAAAATAAAAGTTCTATTATATAAGATTGAGTTGTTATACAGCAGAGAACTTCATTTGATCTTTTAATGTCTCATGAATCTAATAAATGTTTCAATGTAATAAATAGCTAATGTTGTTTATGTTCTTGTTCTGATTAATTTCATAATAAAGAAACAAAATGACGTCAAAACTGTAAGTGAAAAGCTTCCTGAGCTTCACCGGACTCCTTTGATTTGATGTTGATATCTAATTTTCTCTTTAGTTCTACAGTGTCAGGCCTCAGGGCGGAGCCTGGCGGCGGCGTGCTGCCTGGGGACGCCAAGAGACGAAGAACAGATCACCTACTGGACACTAGTCGACCATATAAGGAAGAGAGCGACATGATGTTTATCAACAGACACTGAAGCAGCAGACACACACACACACACACACACACACACACACACACACACACACAGACACACAGACAGACACACACACACACACACACACACACACACACAATAAAGTGTCAACAAGGATTTAAATGTCACACACTCATCACACACCCCACAAACAGACAAACATTTTGTGTGATCCATGAACAGACTCTAACTTTTCTCTCAGGTTAAATTTGTGCTCCATCAGCACTTCTCTAAGGTTAGGGCCAAACAGTTTCTGGTTAGGCTCTAAAAGACAGTTTAAAGAGGAAATAAATTATGTAAATGCTGGAAGTGAAGTTGTAAGGAGGACGACGTGACTACTGGAAGTGACATAGTTCAGTGAAAACATGAAACAGGAAGTTAAGAGATGTTTGAATCACATGCTGCACTTTGGTGTCACATGGGAAACCAACACTGCTCTGCTGGGAGACAGTTAAGCGATTTTATTGGTTATTGTGTGTCTTGGCTGGTAATTTTGTATCTTTTATTTTGCTAACTTTACATCTTTTTGGGTGATTTTATGGTAATATTGTGGACTTTTTTTTGTAATTTTGTGTCTTTTTGGCAATTTTATTTTTTTTGGGCAATTTTACGTCTTTTGGGGGTATTTCTTTGGCTTTTTTGTTGTAATTTTGTAGACTTTTTCAGTAATTTTGTCCTTTTTGGTCATTTTGTGTCTTTTATTTTGGTAAGTTTACATCTTTTTTTGTGTATTTTTGTGTCCTTTTGGTGATTTTATGTCTTTTACGTCTCCTTGTGAAAGTCCCTGTTTGTTTGTGCTTTATACTCTGAATCTCTGCAGCCTCTCGAGGGTGTCACTAACTCCAGTCGGAGATGTGAAGGAGATCAGAAGCAGCAGGTGGATTCTGTCTGTCACTGTAGCAGACTGAAGAGATGCTGCTGCTGTCACATGATTAAAGAGCTGTTTGTCAGATTTATATCAACATTAAATCTAAAGACCAGTAAAAGCAGCTCATGGTTTTGTTCTTTTTATGAGGTTATTTTGTGTCTTCATTAAGAAATCAATCAGAACACTTATAAGAATAATATAATATTTAATTACAAATAAAGTATTTGAATAGATTTGCATTACTACTTTTCTTTTTCTTTATTGTGGGAATAGATTTTTCTTCATCAAGATTATATTTCTTAATCAAGATATATATGATATATTATATATATATATATATATGTTCATAATAATAAATAAATAATTGAAGTTTTGCCCTGGCTAAAAGTTATATAGCATCATAAAACTCAATATAAAAGTAAACAACTAAAAAACTGAAAATATATATAGTTTCTTTAAAGTTAAGAAAACATAAATATGGTTTGATTTAAAGTGGGCTAACAGATGTTTATATATAGAAAGTGTAAAACAGTAGTGATGCTAATCGCCAGTAACTGTTAGCATTAGCATAACAGTCATTAGCTTTGTTTGAGTTCTGGTAGCTCTGTTAGCTCTATTAGCTCTGAAGCTCTGTTAGCTCTGTTATTTCTGCATCTCTGTTAGCTCTGTTAGCTCTGCAGCCCTGTTAACTTTAATAGCTCTGTTAGCTGTATTAGCTATGCAGCTCTGTTAGCTTAAATTGGCTCTGGACTTGTTGCTCAGCTGATTTATTTGCCTAAAGGGACAGATTTTTTTTACTTTTTAAATTTAATGTGCAATATTCTCTGTGCAATGGTCACTATCCAACTGCTGACTCTGTCTACATTGTATACAATGTTCCTACATTTTTAATTATTTATTTTTGTTTAAATTGTTAATACTTTTTAAAATATATTTTACTTGTTTATTTGCCAGTTCCTTGTTTATATTTCTAGTTCATACTGCTGTTTACTATTTATTGTTATTTTGCTGCTGTAATTTCCCTGTTGTGGGACGAATAAAGGAAATCTTAATCTTAATCTTTAGTGACTGTAGAACAGGAGCTGCTTCACTCTCCTCTCCTCTTCCTGCTGAATGTTCCTGATCTGTGAGAACTGATAAACTAGCACCTGCCTTTTATTTGATTGCTTGTTGAACCATGAAACGACCGTGACATCAGGGTATCCGCAGGTCTTAAAAAGTTATAAAACGTCAAAAATCCAATAATTTGAATTTAAACCCTTAAATTTCTGTAATGTCTTAAATTACTAAAATTTTGAAGAGCTTACTACTTTTATTTAGAAACAAATGCATAAACTTCAGTCTCGCTTTTAAATAATTTTAGATGATTTTTGAGGCTGTAACATAACTACAAAACATTCATCTGCTCAAATAAATAAATAAACATGGAAATATTGTTACTATTTTTACTACATTCAGGACATCTGTGGGCACTTGGCAATGTTTTACATATAAATTCTATTTATTCACATTTTAGAAAAATAGTTTATCAGAGAAATGTTTTCAGATTTCTGTCATTCTAACTGTGTTATTGTTTGAGTTGTTCAGGTTCCACAGAGCTGCAGGACTTTTACATGTTGCTGTGAAACCCAGACTGCAGCAGCTTGTTGGTTTATCGGTGGATATGAATGATATTGAGCCTGAATAAACCAGGGCTCTCTCTATATAAGGCTCTCCTCACCGTCCTCATTAATAAACGGAAACAAGAACGAGTGTGCCACCTCTCCTTGCTCAGCCCGCCTGTTTATACTCTGGAAATAAACGTGTTGTCATCACGTCCCGCTGCCCAAAGACTGGAAACAGTCCTGCAGCCACTATGTGAGGCATGTAAACCTGTAGCCAGTCAGGTGACTGGGGGGAGTCGGAGCCACTGTAGGACCATGACTGACCAGGACTGATCAGGGCTGACTGACCAGGACTCATTGACTGATCAGGACTGACTGACTGATCAGGACTGACTGATTGATCAGGACTGACTGACTGATCAGGACTGACTAGGACTGACTGATCAGGACTGACCAGGACTGATTGATCAGGACGGACTCACTGACTGATCAGGACTGACTGATCAGGACTGACCAGGACTGATTGATCAGGACGGACTCACTGACTGACTCACTGACTGATCAGTACTGACCAGGACTGATTGATCAGGACGGACTCACTGACTGATTAGGACTTACTGATCAGGACTGACCAGGACTGATTGATCAGGACTGACTCACTGACTGATCAGGACTGGCTGATCAGGTCTGGTCAGGTCTGACTGTCACACAGCTGCTGGTCTAAAGAACAGAGACTCCTGAAACCACAAATATGATCATTTTATGGTGAACTGGAATAGCATGGTCAGGGTTGGGAAAAGATCAGAGATCATGTTAAAATAAATCAGATTTTTTAGGGTGTAATGATAATAAGGTATAGATCAATATATCGATCAATCCATGCACATCGCCGTCTTTAACAAACCCTTTTATTTTGACAGTCTGCCTGCGTGTGTGTGTGACGAGTTTGGCTGCGAGCACCAGGCTGACAGTGATGAGGAGTACTTTCAATGGTAGATCAACAGTGTGGAATGATTTGGTTTTGGACAATGCGCTTATTGCAAAAAGTGCCGCTACAAGATCAGATATTCAGAAACACGACCTACTCCTCTGCGTTCATAGCTGAAAGATCATCACAGACTCTTTTGGTTTTAAAAACCATAAAGCACATTTGCGCTTTATAGTGAAAAGAGGGTCGTTTTTTTGTTCTTTGTATTAAAGAAGAATGGATTGTTTTTCATTTAAATATGTGGAAGAGCTCAGAAACAAAAGAGTCAGATCATATTTTAGTTATTTTTAGTTGATATAAATGTAACAGAGAGAAAAGATCAAAGTAAGTTCAATGAATATGTTTGTTATGGACGTAAGTGAAACATATAAAGTTGCTGTAAGATCAAACCAGTCCGGATTCAAACATCTCTTAACTCCCTGCATCAGGTTTTTACTGAACTATGTATCATCATGTAACATCGTCCTCCTAACTATTTCACTTCTTGCATTTACATCATTTATTTCCTCTTTAAACTGTCTTTTAGAGCCTAAACAGGAACTGTTTGGCCCTAACCTTAGAACCTAAGTTCTGACGGAGCACAAATTCAACCAAACCAAAGCTTTTTGTTCCAGCAGTGAACCTTACCATGTCCTGAGACTCTCATAGGAGTTTGTGGGAGCTGTTATTGATAGTTATTGATAAACGTATTGTTTTATTGATTGTTTTATAGTGTCACTGTATGCAAACTGGGCCTCACAGACAGGCAGAGAGACAGACAGACAGACAGACAGAGATACAGACAGGTGTATCAGGGGAGAAATCATCTGTTCCGAGATCATTGATGATGAAGAACTGAATTTTTCTCTAAACGTCACAAACCGATCATCAAGCAGAAATTATTCTCTTCACATTGTAGAAAATGTTTTTTGTTGAGTTTTATTTTCTGTGTTTTGACATGAATAAAGACTCCAATCCCCAGAATGCTCTGCAGAGAAACCAGGTAAAGTTATTTATGATTCAACAGATTTTTACTCACAAGATCTCGTCGTTCTCAAACTCCAGGACACCGTGTGTGTCCTCAAAGTCCTCACCACCTCCTTTCGCCGTCCCCTCCGTGGTTTTGTACGGCACCACCACGACGCCGCGAGCTCCCGACGTGCGCATCACCTTTACCTCCATCATCCCGATACTCTCGCTCACGGTCACAATAGGCTCCTCAAACGTGAAGATCCCTGCGTGGTCGTCGTCGAAGATGGTGACGGTGGCGGTACACGGCAGGCCCAGGCTGGCGAGGGCATCCTCGTGGTTCTCCTCACGCTCCTGTGATACGACCTTCACGTTGCTGAGGTGAACCAGAAAATGCTCGTCTTCCTCGAAGATGTCGTCGTCGATTATGGCGATGCGGATTTCCTTCTCGGTCTCGCCGGGTTTGAACACGACCGTTCCTTCGGTGAACTGGTAATCAGAGCCGGCGTTTGCAGTGCCGTCCTCGGTCCGGTAATCCACGGACACCGTGCTGGTCAGGTCTCCGCCGCGCCGCACCACGTTCAGCGCCACGCTTCCGCAGTTCTCCAGACACTGGTAGGTTCCCGGGTCGAAGAACAGCTTGGAGGAGAAGTCGTTCATGGAAACCTCGGAGCAGATATCGTGCTGGTTGGCCCTCTTGGCTTGGTCGGCGGCGTGCTTCTTCAGGATGTTTCCCGCTCCCGTCATGATCCGGGTTGCCTGGCAGCGGTAGAAAGCGCGACTCTTCTGTTGCTGGGTCAGAACTTGGTAATTGGCGAGCTCCATCAGCTGCTCAGTATCCTTCTCGGGATGTTTCTGTTTCAGCTCCTTCAGGATCCGGGCCACCTCTCTGCGGGACTCCTCCTCGCTTGGCTCCTGAAAGTCAAATGCCGCCTCCTCGCCATGCGAGTTGAGCATTTTCCCGTCCATCTCGATGTCGACTTTGGAGGGAAGCTCCGGCTCGCCCTCCGTTTCGATGATCATTCCCTTCTGCTTCCCTGCTCGGTAGCGTTTGTACATGTACTTGTAGAAAAGAAGTCTGCGGTCAGCCACGTAAGCAAACCCAACACAAAGGGGGAAGAAAAAGAGCGTGAGCAGCCCCTCCCAGATCTGCACGACGCCGGGAGAGAAGACGGCGAGGATCAGGTACAGCCAGGTGTACGCAAACACGCTCCAGAGGGCAGTGACGAAGAACACCCGGAGGTGCTTCACCTTTCTGGTCTCTCCTTCAGGAATGACGGACACGCAGAGGCCGATGATGACGAACATGTTGAAGGCGGCGCTGCCTACAATGGTGTTAGGGCCCAGCTCGCCGGCGTCAAAATTGTGGCCGCAGACCTCCACGACTGACAGCAGGATCTCCGGCGCCGAGGAGCCAAGTGCCATCAGGGTCAGGTTGGACACCGTCTCGTTCCAGACACGCACCGTCGTGGTGATCTTCTCGCCGTTGGGTTTCTTGATGGTGATCTGCCTCACTTGGGAGGTGATGACCTCGATGGACGACATGAAGCGGTCGGCGATGATGGAGACGCCCAGGAACATGTACGCCAGCCCCACAAAGTAAACGGTGGCTCTGGCGAGGCGGTCGGTGAATGCCGGGTTCTCTGGCTTCCATATCGGCAGGATGACGCCCTTAATGCAGACGGAGGTGCCGCCGCACTTGGTGTGATTGCTGAGTGAGTTGTTGGACTGGAGGGTCAACCCTGCACCGCCCGCTGCCGAACACCGGAGCTCCGAGAGGACGAGGGTCAGCAGGAACAGCAGCTGATCGGTGGAGAAGAGTGGCGAGGTCCCGGCTCGGCTCATGGCGACACTCGACCTGAAACCTGATGACACAGAAGGAGACTTTACTTTCTGTGGACCCACCACCCGAGACTCAGACTGTCCCCCCTCCAGCATCAGGACCAAAACCTCCTGACAACACCAGCTGTTTCCCTCATTTAAAGACGTATTGTTTCTGTTTCTAGTTCATATATCTTTTTAAATATTGTTTTTTTATTCACATTTATATTTTATTATAATTTTAACTTCAGTTTGTTTTCACAGACTTTAAAACTCTCCAATTGACTGTCCTGTCACTCAGATCAGAGCAACCAATAGAGACAAGTTTAGTCATCATAGCCCCGCCCACCAGATTCAGCTCAACAGCAAACAAACTTTGTCATTGTAAAAAAACAACAACATGGATTTGCAAATTATTTTTTTTCACAAAAGAAAGTTTACATTTTTTTTGTATTTGCAAAACTTCTGGATTTACAAATAACAAAAGGATTTGCAAACATTATTTAAAAATTATTATTTAAAACATACTTTTACATTCCAAACTAAACTACCTGCTTTACAACAAAAACCCTGTAGATTGCAGTAAAATTCAGCATATATATATGTATATATATATATATATATATATATATATATATATATATACATATATATATAGTACTTTGTATGTGAATCAAAAACTTCTGCAGATCCAGAACAGCAAACACACGCACACACACGCGCGCACACACACACACACACACACACACACACACACACACGCACACGCACACGCACACACACACACACACACACACACACACACACACACAGTGTAAATTAATTTATTATTTTATTAAACTGAAAATGTATTTCTGGTAATGAATTGTGTTTGTGAAATACAGTAATTAACATATCAGCACTGAGCAATAAACTGTTTAGGTAAATAAACAAACTTTTAATTAATTGATCATTAATTTAAAATATAAATCACATTTTCATGGTTCCAACTGTTTATCAAAACATATGATCAGTTTGAGAAATCCCTTTGGACTATTTGGATTCATTTTGTTTAATGATAACAATAATAATAATAATAATAATAATAATAATAATAATAATAATAACAATAAGCTGTAGACTCCAGGCTGCAGTCAGAGATGTTTAATGCTGCAGCAGGTTCTGCTGGCGGTCGTTGGCTCCATATTTGGGTCGGAACTGATCTCTGAATCACTCACTGATTAGGCTATTAATACAGTTATTAAAACAATTTATTTTAGTCATTTTCATTTCTGTGCTACTAGATACTTTATTTTCAAACAAAACTAGATCTTTCCTTTTAAGCTGCCACATTTCCTGACACGAAACAGTTTCTATATTTAAACAGACTCTGAGAAACTTGAACATCTCTGAGTTCAGATAAAGAAGCAGAAACTTACCGTAACTCAGACACTATGAAAGT
The DNA here is from genome assembly GCF_030273125.1 of Centropristis striata. Classification (NCBI taxonomy): domain Eukaryota; kingdom Metazoa; phylum Chordata; class Actinopteri; order Perciformes; family Serranidae; genus Centropristis; species Centropristis striata. The sequence goes on from NC_081517.1 coordinate 11,112,282, forward strand.
CTTCTATGAAAATCTGCAGAAAAACCTGAGAAGGGTTTTCATGTTTGAGCAGAAACAGTTTGAATAAAACAAAATGTCTCCGACTGTCAGACGAGACAAACTGAGACACTGAGACCTCCAGCCTGAGCTCACAGAGAGCTGCACCTCCTGCTGCTCCTCCTCCTGCTGCTGCTGCTCCTCCTCCTCTTCCTCATGCTCTCTCTCCATCTCTCTCCCTCTCTCTCTCTCTCTCTCTCTCTCTCTCTCTCTCTCTCTCTCTCTCTCAGTAACTGAATATCTGAAATATTTTAAAGGACAGATTGTTTAGAGTCCATTCAAAACATAGATAATAAGAGCATTATGGTAATAAAATTGTATTATAAAGTAATATTTTTTTCAATAATCTACAGTTTTTTTTGTTATTCTGCTTTGGAATGTAAATAGTAAAAGTATGTTTTTAAATCATAATTTAAAAAAAAATGTTGCAAATACTTTTTTTGGTGGGTCATTTTTTGCAAATCTAAGTTTTATTTTGTTTTGATTTTACAAATCCAAAAGTTAACTGTCTTTGAGATTGAAAAAAAAAATTGGCAAAACCATTTAATTTTTTATGACAAAAGTTAGTTTGCTGTTGAGCTGAATCTGGTGGGCGGGACCTACACTGACAAACTCGTCTCTATTGGTTGGTCTGATCTGAGTGACGGGACAGTCAACAGGAGTTTTATGGTTTAATCGCAAACTGATTTAACTTGCAATAAAACTGAAGGTCGAGGAGGCTGTGAGCCGGCAGCATCGCTGTGTCCGATAACGCCTCTAAATTTACCAGAAACAGACGCTGCTGCTGCTTATCTGGGCCCCGCCGACTTCACCATACAAGGCCTCACGGGGCCCGGGGCCTCCTGCTCCTCTTCTGCTCCTCAGCCACATAGGGAGATAACGGAGAGCAGCTAACGGCGGCAGGGTGACACCGACAGGACACAACACACAGGAATGCTGCACACACACACACACACACACACACACACACACACAGAGCTGTGAGTTTCCACTCAGAGAGGTGACCTGATACCTGCAGACCCACCAGGTCCAAGTCCCTCAAAGGTCATGTATGTCAGAGAACCTGTCCTCCATCCATCCATCCATCCATCCATCCATCCATCATGGGCAAAGAGTATTTGCTTGTTTCTATGTTTTATTATTATTATTTTCTCCGTTTTTATGTGAAGCATGTTGTGTTACATTTTTTGTATGAAAAGTGATAAACAAAATAAAGTCTGATTAATTGATTGCTCCATCCATCCACCATCCATCATTTAACCATCATCCATCCATCATCCATCCATTTTATTGAATTTTCAGTTTTGAACCATGAAAACACATTTTACTCATTGTAATCATCATTGTAATGTTAAAAAGTCATCTCAGCAAGACAATAAGAACTTTTTTTACTTGCAAAATAAGTATTTTATTATTATTACTATTATTATTATGTATTATTAAATCACATTTTCTTCATATTTATAAGCTCAACTTTGATGAAACATCATGACTTTTCTGGACCCCAGGAAGACTAGCTGTCATCTTGGGGTCAGCTAATGGGGATCCTTTTAAATAAACAAATAAACTTAAAAATATCCTGATGTTTTCTACACTTTTCTACACTTACCTGGTAATCTTGTGTCTTAGTGTGAATATTTTCTGTCTGAAAAGTCATTCAGTTTAGAGACTGGGGCAGATAATAATAATAATAATAATAATAATAATAATAATAATAATAAAAGTTATAGTAATAAAAATGTTGTCTATTTCATCTTAAACTTTAGTTTTAGTTTGTTTTTCCTTTTGTGGCAAATGAATTGCACTAAATGTGTGAGTGTTGGGAGGTGGAGAGACATTTTATTATTATTATTATTAATATTATTATAACAATGTATTGTTCAGGAGCAGAGTGAGTTACTGAGCGTCAGAATACAAGCTCAGCTGCATTCTGTTTTATTTACACTTCACACAGTGCGAGCTGACAGACTTTATCTCTGCTCTCTGATTATCACCACTCACATTCCTCTCTTTATTTTTACCCAAGTGTGTGTGTGTGGTTTGATGATCTCTCAGCTCAATTTAAGAAAAAAGTTGCAAAGACAATTACAAAAATAAGTTCCAATAAGGATCTGCTGACGCCGATTTTTTTGGGTTTTAACTTTCTGTAGGACTGAGATATTATTGCAGATGTCTTGTTTTTAATGTCACCATTGAACGTTTTAGTAAAACCAGACAAACGCTGATCTGCAGCGTTTGATCTGCTCTGTGTAAAAAGCCTCTCCTGTCCTCTCCTCTCTGCTCTGTGTAAACAGCCTCTCCTGTCCTCTCCTCTCTGCTCTGTGTAAACAGCCTCTCCTGTCCTCTTCTCTCTGCTCTGTGTAAACAGCCTCTCCTGTCCTCTCCTCCCTGCTCTGTGTAAACAGATTTTCAGTGAATATTTGTCACGTGACTGTTGGTCTCAACAGAATCAATCATGTCTTCCCAGTGTCTCTCAGGAGCAGAATTTAATATTTTTAACAGGATCTGGTTAGTGCCAACGCTTTATTTTAAATGACATATGGAGAATAAAGAGATTCAGAGTTCAAGTTTTGGTCACTTTTCATAACTGATGATCCATTCAGGGATCGTCAGAAAGCTAAAATGTGAAGATAATGACTCTCTTTCTATGACAAACGGTGGATTTTTGTCTCATTTAATAATATCAAACTGCTCAGTCCCTGCTGGTGGTATGATGTTCTGTGTTCCTCACTCGACCTCTAGAGGGCAGCGTGTCTCATCTGATGGTCCGTGGTCACTGAGCATCTTGTTGGTGCTGTAGGGTTGCTGCCTTGTGTTGGAATGTTATTGTCACTGTGCTGCTGCTGCAGCGTGAGAACAGTTTGTCTCTGCAGGCTGGACAGCAGCTGACTGCTGCAGGACACCGTGACATCACAGAGAAAAAGTTTCACTCAAGTCGCTTTTTTTCTAACTTTGTCAACATTTCCTTGAGATTGACATCTCTTGGCTTTAAGTCAGATTGTAGATTGAGGTATTTTATCATTTGTATTGACTATTTGTGGAGCTGTTCATCAGTAGCAGCTGGTCACTGTATATAAAGTGTATATGTGTCAGGGCTCGCTGTAACCTTCACTGCCGCCTGCAGGCTCACAGCAGTCGCTCGCTGGGGTTTGTTCCTGGCAGCGGCTCAGTTTGTCCTCAGTGTTCTTCCCTTTTTCTGCTTTTGAATTCATGACATTCAGACAGATTCAAACACAAACACGTTTTAATTCAGACTGCTTCCAACTCAAAGTTACATTCGTTGTAATTATATCATCTTTTAGATCGCTATGAGGGCAGAATGACAAAAAAGACAAAAAATTGACATTAACTTCAGAAGTGCAGCTGAAGTGAATCTGAGGCTTCAACAGTCGACAAGTTCAAAACTGTCTTTCTGTACAAAGTCTGAGCAAAGTTCTGAGAGAAGAGATTTATACTCCTGACGAGCAGAAATATAAATATCAATAAGAATAGTGTACAGACTGTAGGGCTGTGACAGGACCATCATAGTACCAGGGTCAGGGTTCAGGGTCATGGTTCAGGGTTTGGGTTTAGGGTCAGGGTTCAGGGGGTCAGGGTCTGGGTTCAGGGTCATGGTTTAGGGTTTGGGTTTAGGGTCAGGGTTTAGGGGGTCAGGGTCTGGGTTCAGGGTCATGGTTTAAGGTCACGGTTCAGGGTTAAGGTTCAGGATTTGGGTTCAGGGTTTGGGTTCATGGTCAGGGTTCAGGGTCATGGCCAATGTGTAACAACACTCCTCTTAATGTAAACATTTACATTTTTTACATCTGTTGATTTCTTTTCAGTCTTAGTCTCTGCTGACCTGCTGCCTTTAGACAAAGTGTTTGTTGTTTGTTGACACACTGTTGTTCAAGGAGCTGCCTTGGTGGAGGTCACTGGTGAGTCTTCTGGAGCTGAGGGTCCTCAGAGACGTAAATGTGTGAAGACGTGAAGTCCACAATGAGCTCTTTGGCATCGAAGGTGGTGCATGTACAATGCAAGGCTCACACATCCTATCCACGTGTTTAAGATCCTGTTTTTCCAGACTATAATGTCTTCATATTGGTCCACTGAGTCCGTCCTGAAGGAGACGTCCTTTCTCTGTCTCGTAGCTCTGAGTTAGCATGACTTGCATGTGTGTCAGCTTTTTGAGTGTCTCTCCTACAGCGGACACACGTACAGTAACGGATCATCCCAGTCCGGACCAAACCCAAAGCCAGCATAAAGAGGTTCAGTGAACGTGGTGTTGTAGGTGTGGAGGTGGACCAGAGCGCCAGAGAACACTCTGTAGAAGGACAGAGTGCCGGCAGGACGGTCCACATAGACTGCTACTCTACCAGAGATAGTGGACCTGAGGGGCGAGGCAGTAGGGAGCTCTATTCTGTTGCAGTTGTGAGTGACATAGTAATAATCACAGAAACAGCACCTCAGACTCCAGGACTGATCGTTCCCTCCATACCAGCAGGTAGGATCCATCCCTTTCCTTCTGATTCCTCTGTAACCCACCACCACATAAGCGATTCCTCTCCACTCGACCTCCCAGTAACATCGACCAGTCAGAGCGTCTCCACACAGCAGCTGAGCGTAACACTCAAACCTGTCGGGATGATCCGGGTATGGCTGCTGCTCCACCACATAGGTCATCTTCCGGTTGTCGTCCCACAGCTTCATGTATCTGCATACTGTGTTTGTGTCCACTGTAAGTTCACGGGCGTCTGATGGAGAGAAGAAGAACACAGTAGTAGTTTATCACCGAACACACCTGATGGTAGAGGCGGGGGAAAAATCGATACAACATAGTATTGCGATATTTTGCGTGGCAATATTATATCAATTCATGGCCGCCATGTGGGGTGGGCCGTCAGTATTTTCACAGTTGGTTTTTTTTTCCGGAGGCCGTAGCGGACTCACTTTTAGGAAAATACTAGATATACTGGTATCATATAAAACTAGAATATCTAAGGAATCTATAGACACCATGTGTGTCAGGATATCGTGTAACGTATGTAATGTATTGAAATAATGCTGCACAGTTAGTTAAAGAATTCAGATCAGTGAAGCTTAAAGTGAGGAAAGTTTGATAAAATGTTGCAGTTGTTGTCGTCCATACATGTTTGATATCAGTTCAGTTCGACTGAATACTTTGTTGGTCAGTCTGTGGGGTTTACTCTCATTGTAGAGAAATAAAAAGAGTGAAGTGAGATGAAAACACGAGAGCTTTCTCTCATTGACCAAAACAATTCTTGATTTAATTTAATTTTGTGGACATAAAATGCAGTTAAACAGTTAAATCACTATATATATTGTATCTCAAAATGCTTAACGCAATAATATCGTATTGTGACTCACGTATCAGGATGAAATCATATCGTGTGGACTCTGGTGATTCACACCTCTACCTGATGGGCCATTTAAACTGCTTTACAATGTGCAGCTTTGTTGTCATTAATCAAAGTGAACTCACACTTCCTCAGACCAGGTTTCAGGAACTGTTCTCCACCATGATCCAGCCTGCAGGAAGAAACACATCTGAATTAAATCATACAGCATTGGGCAGTCCCACCTGGGCTGTGATTACGCATGAGACATTTGGGGCACATTGGACAATATACAGTGAAGTTAAAGGAACTTCCTGTGCATGACGCCAACACCATTTACTGAAAATTCACAATCAAACATCATCAACATCTCAAGGCTTTTTTGACCAGTTTTGAACCAGTTTTGACCAGTTTTGAAGTTGCTGAGAGGTCACACTGACCTCTCAGCAACCTAAAAGCACTAACGTCCTAATAGGGCTGGGCGATACATTGATATATTTTGTGTATATATAAATGTGATATGGAATTAGACCACATGACATATATTGTTCTATTTTTTTTATTTTATATATAAATGCTGCCCTTACTAGGGTTTGTCATATTTAGTTATTTTGTAATGTTCGTTATTCTTTTCTCATATCAATATATTTATTTCAGAAAAAGATCGGCCTATTTTATTTCATAGGCTATTTTTATTTAAGGTATTTTTTTTATTTAAATGTGCACTTTATGGAGCTGTGATTTAAAAAGAAAAAAGGTACTCCTGTTGTTATACAGTATTTATGTTCACTGAAATAAATGGTTTCAATAAAACTACTTGTGACATGTCTGACTGAACATTTGCTCTCACTTTGTGATAAAAAAATTGGGATATATATCGTATATTGATATTCAGCCTAAATATATCGGAATATGACTTTTGGTCCATATCGCCCAGCCCTACATCCTAATGGACTCAAACTTAACCCACAGCTCTTACTTTGAAGTGGATCTGGCAGCTTGGAGCAGGACATCAGTGTGAAACATGTGTATCACATGTTCCTTCCTGTTGCTAGCAGGGGCCGCTACGACTATGGGTGAGTATTGACATGTGGATGTGTTCAGATCTGGACTGTCATCACAAGTGAGAAATTTTGGGCTAATTGGATAATGTATAAGATGTTGCTGACCAAGTTCGGAGGTGATCAGGTTAAATTTCTAGGAGGAGTTTGTTAAAGTTTGGAGCCTGGAAATGCCCCAAACGCCCTCATTAAATTCCAGATTGCCGACTTCCTGTTGGTTGTAGGATGTGCATCCTAGAGGCTTGTTGGTGCATCTCTGCATGTTACAATCGCCTACTCCTCCTCAGCTCATCAGTGTGACAGAAAAACAGTGTGATACTCTTGATATCTGTTCATACCTGAGGGTGTCCAGTCTCCAGCTTGGATCCTTCAGTCCAGCAGACAGCAGCTTCTCTCCGGAGTCTCCTGGATGGTTATAGCTCAGATCCAGCTCTCTCAGGTGGGAGGGGTTGGAGCTCAGAGCTGAGGCCAGAGAAGTACAGCCTTCCTCTGTGATCAGACAGCCTGACAGACTGGAGACACACAAATAACCAAAAATGACCAAGGCAGTCTAAGGGCCGGTCCAGAGCCGGAGCCTCATTTCGACCCAGTTCCTCACGTTTGGATGGCCTAAGAACCGGCTCTCTATAGGGAAACTGGGTCCAGAGCGGCACAGACTCTCTGCTGGTCTCAAACTGGTAACCACTTAGCTCAGGGGCTGGGGAAGAGGCTACTGTGACCGCCACTTTTGAGCTTCACTATGGACTCAAAATAAAAGCAGTGGTCTGTGCAGGAGACAAACTGTTGTTATTATGCTTGAAATTGGCACAAGCCTTCTTTGTTAAAGTGGAGACATATACAGGGACGTAATGATGTGGCTCTCTACTCTGTGGATGTGATGAACTGGCAGTGCAGCTCAGAGGAAGCTCAGTTGTTAATGTGGTTATTTGCTGCTGTAGATAGCCAGTCACCAGAGGACGTACAGACCGAATTATTAAAGTCCACCTGCAGCCAGGAGGCTGCAATTTTCGCTACACACACACACACACACACACACACACACACACACACAAATGCGCACCTAAGCGCACACTCCTCCAGATACACGTTTCACACACACACACACACACACACACACACACACACACACACACACACATTTTGAGGTTAAAGAGCATAGTTTGAAATCTCGGAAGAATCTCATCATAGTGTACACACACCTGCAGTAGCCCCCGTGGCCCTTTCAGAATTTCCCCAGAGGAAATTTTCTACTTTTCATATATTACAGACAAGTGTTAACATTTGAAGGGTTACAGAGAAGCAGAATCCTGACCTGAGAATCTTTAGTTTACAGTGTGGACTCTTCAGTCCAACAGACAGCAGCTTCACTCCTGAATCCTGCAGGTCATTGTTGCTCAGGTCCAGGTCTCTGAGCCTGGAGGACTGGGAGCTTAGGACGGAGGACAGAGCTGCACAACTCCTCTCTGACAGGTTACAGCCGCTCAGCCTGGAGACAAGTTAAACAAACACTGACACTGTCTCTGTCTCCTGCACAGTCTAAAACATTCCAGGGACCACTGCAGATGATGAGAAGAGTTTAATACAAACTGTGTTTTTGTTGTGTTTATTATTGGATCTATGAGCAATTAATGAAAACAAAAGAATTAAGGATGCACAATATTATTATAGGTTTTTGGTATCGATACTGGCTTTAAAATATGCCACTATAATAAAGTGATAAAATAAAAGGCTGCTGCTGCCTTGATTTGCCATGTTCCCAGTGTGATGACCTCACGTGTCTCCCTGCAGCATGAAAGAGAATGAAACTCCCCACAGTCTCCCCTCTGTGAGCAGTGAGTTTAGGGGAAAATGAGTTGTACAATGTCAACATATAAGATATCTGCACAAAATCCAAGATCATGCCTCCCTCAAACATACAGTCATGGAGAAATTATTAGACCACCTTATTTTCTTCAATTTCTTGTTCATTTTAATGCCTGGTACAACTAAAGGTACATTTGTTTGGACAAATATAATGATAACAACAACAATAACAATAGCTCATTAGAGTTCAATTTAGGAGCTGATATCTAGACATTTTCCATGGTTTTCTTTATAATGATTTTGGTTATTATCAATAAAACCATGGACAATGTCTAGATATAAGCTCTTACATTAAACTCTTATGACCTATTTTGTTATTATATTTGTCCAAACAAATGTACCTTTAGTTATACTAGGCATTAAAATGAACAAGAAACTGAAGAAAACAAGGGTGGTCTAATATTTTTTCCATGGTTACATACATTTAATGGTAAATTATTATAGCCACACTTCTGTGATTCTTCTAACTTACACACATTCATTTAAGCCTTGATCTTTTTTTATTTAATGGCTGCACTGAAGGTTACGTGTTTTATTGGCTTTGTGATGCAACCTGGACTGATTTCTATGCAAAAAGACTCCAAACAATATATATAATATTTAGTAGTTTTTATATATTTATATCTAAATTTATATATTTTAATATGCTTTCATTGCATTTGTGTTTTGCAGTTACAACCTGCGAAATAAAATAAAGGAATTTTCTTTAGGCATTATTTGTCTGCAAGCTCATTTTGTTAAATCATTAGAAAATCGTATCGTTAATTGCGTATCTGAAACAGTACAGACTCGTGAGTTGAGTGTGTCGTTGCGTCCTTGGCGCTCTGCAGCGACAGACAGGAGGTGGAGCTTCAGTCAGCAGCTGCAGTAGCCCAACTCTTTACTGAACACCTTCACACTTGATCTACACAGATAAGTATCACACTGACCTCTCAGCAACCTAAAAGCACTAACGTCCTAATAGGGCTGGGCGATATATCGATATATATTTTGTGTATATATAAATGTGATATGGAATTAGACCATATGACATATATTGTTCTATTTTTTTTATTTTATATATAAATGCTGCCCTTACTAGGGTTTGTCATATTTAGTTATTTTGTAATGTTCATTATTCTTTTCTCATATCAATATATTTATTTCAGAAAAAGATCGGCCTATTTTATTTCATAGGCTATTTTTATTTAAGGTATTTTTTTTATTTAAATGTGCACTTTATGGAGCTGTGATTTAAAAAGAAAAAAGGTACTCCTGTTGTTATACAGTATTTATGTTCACTGAAATAAACGGTTTCAATAAAACTACTTGTGACATGTCTGACTGAACATTTGCTCTCACTTTGTGATAAAAAAATTGAGATATATATCGTATATTGATATTCAGCCTAAATATATCGGGATATGACTTTTGGTCCATATCGCGCAGCCCTACGTCCTAATGGACTCAAACTTAACCCACGGCTCTTACTCTGCTATGTTTCTTCACTTCATCTCTGCTTGTGTTGTATTAACTCTCATTTGTATGTCGCTTTGGATAAAAGTGTCTGCTAAATGACATTTTAGAATTGTACCCTTTGCTCCTCCCTCATTGCTCCCTGCTCACACATTCAACACTTACAGAGCTTTGTTGGAGGCTTTGACCACTGGCAGCAGCCTCAGAAGAGCCTCTTCTGAAGTAGAGTATTTCTTCAGGTCAAACACGTCCAGATCTGTTTCTGATGACAGTAAGACGAAGACCAGAGCTGACCATTGAGCAGGAGACAGTTTTTCTGGGGAGACTTGTACGTCTGCCTTGATCCAATAGACCCTTGACACCAGAGAGTGATCCTTCAGCTCCTGCAGACAGTGGAACAGGTTGATGCTTCTCTCTGGAGATGAGTTCTCACTGATCTGCTCCTCGATGTACTTCACTGTTTTCTGATTGGTCCGAGAGATGTTCCCGGTGTGTTTCAGCAGACCTCTGAGCAGAGTCTGGTTGGTCTGCAGAGAAAGACCCAGGAGGAAGCGGAGGAACAGGTCCAGGTGTCCGTTGGGACTCTGTAAGGCCTGGTCCACAGCACTCTGGCAGAGATGTTTCAGTTTAGGTTTGTTGCTGAAGAGTTTCCACCACGGGGAGGTTGGTCGTTGTTTTGCCATCAGATTGACTCCAGACTTGATGAAGGTCAGATGGACATGAAGAGCAGCCAGAAACTCCTGAACACTCAGATGGAGGAAGCAGAACACCCTGTCCTGGTACAGTCCTCTCTCCTCTCTAAAGACCTGTGTGAACATTCCTGAGTACACTGAGGCTTCTCTTATATCGATGCCACACTCTGTCAGGTCTGAGTCATAGAAGATCAGGTTTCCTTTCTGCAGCTGATCAAAAGCCAGTTTTCCCAGAGACTCAATCATCTTCCTGCTCTCTGGACTCCAGTGTGGATCTGTCTCAGCTCCTCCATCATACTTGATGTTCTTCACTTTGGACTGAACCACCAGGAAGTGGATGTACATCTCAGTCAGGGTCTTGGGCAGCTCTCCTCCCTCTCTGGTTTTCAACATATCCAGAACTGTAGCAGAGATCCAGCAGAAGACTGGGATGTGGCACATGATGTGGAGGCTTCGTGATGTCTTGATATGGGAGATGATTCTGTTGGCCTGCTCCTCAACTCTGAATTTCTTCCTGAAGTACTCCTCCTTCTGTGGGTCAGTGAACCCTCTGACCTCTGTCACCATGTCAACACACTCAGCAGGGATTTGATTGGCTGCTGCAGGTCGTGTGGTTATCCAGAGGCGAGCAGAGGGAAGCAGTTTTCCCCTGATAAGGTTTGTCAGCAGGACATCCAGTGAGGTGGACTCTGTGACATCAGTCAGGATCTCAGTGTTGTGGAAGTCCAGAGGAAGTCGACACTCGTCCAGACCATCAAAGATCAACACAACGTGGAACTCTTCAAACCTGCAGATTCCTGTTTCTTTGGTTTCAGGAAAGAAGTGATGAACAAGTTCCACCAAGCTGAACTTTTTCTCTTTCAGTGTATTCAGCTCTCTGAAGGTGAATGGAAATGTGAAGTTGATGTCCTGGTTGGTTTTGTCTTCAGCCCAGTCCAGAGTGAATTTCTGTGTTAAGACTGTTTTCCCAATGCCAGCCACTCCCTTTGTGAGCACTGTTCTGATTGGTTCATCTCTTCCAGCTGAGGCTTTAAAGATGTCTTCTTGTCTGATTCTTGTTTCTGGTCTGTCTGGTTTCCTGGATGCAGTTTCCATCTGTCTAAACTCATGTTCCTCATTGACCTCTGCGCCCCCTCCCTCTGTGGTGTGGAGCTCTGTGCTGATCTCGTTCAGCAGGGTGGGGTTTCCTGCTGCAGCGAAGCCCTCAAACACTCTCCGATACTTCCTCTGCAGGTTGTACTTGAGCTGACGTCGACACATTCCTAAGAGGAAATGCAGCTTTGAGAGGATGTTGGTGTTTGTGAGAGAAGCTGTGTTTGAACTAGGGTTGTGAACAATAAACCGATGCGGCCAGATATGAGGCCGTATCTCTCAATTGTTCATTGAGAGACACGGCCTCATCAGTAGCAGCCTCCTCAATTGATACAAATTAGCCATGAATTCCTAGATTAATTGGTTGTAGAGTCATGGATCGGGTATCACAAGACTTGGAATCGGTTGGCGGCTTCACACACTTACAGTTTGCGCTGGCGTCTCTAAAACAACGAGAGAGCTGAAGCTGCTCGCAAAACGGTTCACGCGCAACTCCATGGGTCTCTCCGGTCTCCGAAGTCTCTTATTTTACTTCCCACAATTCCGCCGTTCACTTGCGTCACTTCCGAAACGTTTGAAAAGACATGAGAAATCCTTCCCTCCGAAGCATCATGTGAAGCGACGTCCGTTTCTAATGACGGTGGCAACGGATCAAAGCTAAATAAGCTGTCAGTCGGCTTTAACAGCTGTAAACATGCACTAATAATAATGTGTTTTCTCTGTTTAACAACCACCTGCACATGAATAACAACCTGCATTCTGTATTTATATTGTGAACTTTGTCCTGCTCAGGGACATGGGAATATTTTTTTATTATTAGCCTGTTATTTGCATCTGTGTATAGATGATCCTGGTGTTAAATTTATTATTTAATATCCCAGATTGTGTTGTGTTTTATTAGGTTAGATGATAAAGGGAAAATGTCACATATCAAACCTACACTCACCTACTACACCTCACATGACTGAATGGAAATGACAAACGATGGATAAGTGTTTCTTGCTGACAGACAAACTCTCTTCTGTTTTTAAAAAAAACTTTAATAGTATTCATAATAAATCTGAATGGAGGAAGTAACAGATCATGAAAGTAAAAAGGCTAAAACAGATTTTTAACTCCACTTGTACTTTTACTTGTATTTTTACAATTAACTTGTGAGTGACGCACTATAAAATATCTACAACAAATGTTAACCTTAGAATCAAATCAAATCCTATTGTTCTTACACTGTATCGATTAGATTAGAATCCGTTTGTAATAACAGTATATCGTTTTTGGATGGTATCGTAACCTGTGTATCTAGATGCAAATCAAATCGTTTATCACAGAGAGATGTACAACCTTAGTTTGAACATGATCTTACGGCTCTGCAGACGCTCGGCCAGCTCCTGCTGCTTCATCCTCCTCAGGAAGTACAGTGTGATGTTCAGGAAGGCCTCCCTGCTCCTCTTCTGCTCTTCCTCCTCCTCCTCCTCCTCCCACTGACTCTCCAACAACTCCAAGTAATCTGGACCCAGAACCTTCTGGACTTCATTCAGCTCATTCTTCACAAAAGTGACGATGTTTTCTTCAAGATGCTGAGAAAGCAGAAAACTTTACATTTCAAATGATTCACTCCTTTGCAGTGGTGGTTCTACACAGGGGCCTCCAGGGGCCACTGGCCCTCTGAAGAAGCCCTTGGCCCCTGCTGTGGCCCCTGTGTCAAATTAATAATAAAATGATTATAACGATGAACGATGGAACAATTCTTACCTATTGTTAGTTCAAACAATATCTCATTGTAGACAAAGGAACCCAGAATGTGTAGATTGTATACGTTTAATTATGCATTAAAAGCTTGTGTATATATAAAAAAGATCATTCTCACTGTATTGCAATCTCAAAAAAAAAAGTAATTGTGCACAAGAATGAGAAATGTCATTGTCGTACAAAAATAATTATTGGTGGTAAGTCTTATAGTTTCAATCAATGTATTTGTATCTTACAAATGTATTTAAAATGAGACTGTAGAAGATGAAAATGTGAATTATTCCAGAGATCGGGGCTCATTCTGACCAGGGTTAGAATAGTTTTGGATTTTTCACTTTTAGTTCACTTTTAGTTTTAGTTTCAATTTCGCTGTGAATTTTTGTTTTCAAATTCCGTTCGTTTTAATTCATTTTTAGAGTGAGTTTGCTAGTTTTAATTCGTTTTTATTTTTTGAAAATTAGTTATAGTTTAGTTTTTATTAGTTTTAGTCTTAGTTTTCTGTAATGGGCTATGTGTTGGGTGCGAGATTCAAAGAGGGAGTGGTGGTTCTACACAGGGGCCTACAGGGGCCACTGCCCCTGTGAAGAAGCCCTTGGCTCCTGCTGTGGCCCCTGTGTGAAATTAATAATAAAATGATCATAACATTATAATATTTTTATAATATATGAAAAAATCATTCTCACTCTACTGCATTTCAAAATAAAATTAATTAATTGTGCACAAAAATGAGAAATGTCATTGTCGTACAAAAATAATTATTGTTGGTAAGTCTCATTGTTTCAATCAGTGTATTTGTATATTCCAAATTTACTTAATTGTGACTTTTAAATAGCTAAAATAAAGGTTTTGAATGCTTAAATTAATGTGCCCTTCTGATTAACTACTGGCCCCTGCTTGGCCTCCACAGTAACACTGGTCTAGAACCGCTACTTTTCTTTTGCAGCTGGATTAAAAGTTGCTGTTGGACATTTACACACCGTAAATATGGAGCTGAAGTGTGTGAGACCCTGCTGGACAGGACAAAGCTCCGACTTCACCTGCTGAACTCTGGGGAGGAAACAGGAACGAGATGTGTTCAAACATCAACAGAAACACACGTGAAAATCCTGGAGGGTCAGCTAACTCCCCCCCCCCCATCCATTCATCCATCCATCATCCATCTTAACAAAGCTCCCAAATCACCAAAAAATATTGACCATCTTGTCATAACAATATGCAAATTACAGAGTGGAATAGAGTTCCTGTCTTGTGAAATGTAATTATAAGGTATAAAAAGTACAGTACAACCAGCTCAAAATGTAACTTAAGTGCAGTACTTGAGTAAATGTACTGTTGGGATTTATTTCAAAACATAATGACGCTGTTTCCAGCCAGCGGAGCCAGTTTTCTTTATGTAATTTCAGCACAACACGTTAAACCACAGCATCCAGTCGTGGAAACATCACTGCGTTTACTATTGTTATATTTGAAATATTATAAGAAGGCAGATAGAAGCTTGTCTTTCTCATAGACAGGCCACTTCAGTGTGTTCTCACAAAAGTTATCTTGTTTAGGCTTTGCAGCTCATATATACTGTAAGAACAACACACACACAATAAAGTTACACAACAACCGCGTGTCACCATTCTTGTTGCTTTGTTTTCGGTCCGTGCAGTTGCAGACGGAGGTGACAGGAGGTAAAGCATGGAAGGGGAAGAGCTATTCCCTCCAAAAAAACCATGTAAAATCATCTGTGTGGGAATGTTTTGGCTACCCAAAAAATGACCAAGGTGTCATTGTTGAAGACGGTCTGCCCAGGTGTAAAAAACATGCCACCAAAAAGTTGCCGTTAAAACAGGCAATACATCAAACATGTTTCAACACCTGCGGGATAACCACCCGGCGTTGAACGACAACGTAAAGGTAAATAGTAACTGGGTTAAGTCATGTCAATGTTTACCTAACATAACAATGAACTGGTAGAAAATACTTACCGTGTCATTTGCCATTAATGGTCAAGATAATCGTAATATCATGATTATTTCTCTGACAATAATGGTACCAAGAAAATCTATAATCGTCACATCCCTACAGACAGACAGACAGACACACATTTGAGGGTGAATAATGACGACTTCACTCTCTAAGGGGAACATGGAGAAGATCCTGGTCTCACCTCTGAGCTTTGGTCCGGTGGTCCTGGTCCTGGTCCTGGTCTTGGTCTTGGTCCTGGTCTTGGTCCTGGTTCTGGTCCTCACACAGAGAGACTCGGCCCTCTTTGTCCTCCCAATGATCCATAGCAGAGTCCAGAGCTTCACACAGACACAATATGTATCAGTCATGTTTTATTTCCAGAGACTGAAATAAAGATGGAAAAAGAATTCGAAAGCTTTTTAGAATATTTGTTTTCTCCCTTTTTCATGACAGATTGTCTGATAAATGTGTTAATCACTGTGTATTTACATTTTAAATAATGTAGTTGCAGTGAAACATATTTTAATATCAGAGCAGACAGTTTTGCTCTTTCAGATATTTTTTGTTGCAGGGTGGAAAGTTTTTTTGATTGCAGAATAAAGACAGAACTGAAAATCCTGCAGTGCGCATAAGGTCTGATCCAATTAGTGCTACTTCTCCATAACAAACAAACAAACAAACAAACAGACAAACAGCTGCACACCCCCGCAGCCTCCAGACTGCCCGCAGCTTTTTTTATTTTTTATATATTTATTATATTTAATTCTGCTCTGCTTTATTTATTTATCTCATTATCTATTCATTCATCTTAGCCCCGCCCACGTGATGACATCATCAGTTTTTAATTTTTTATAAACTGACCAAAACACTTTTGTTCCAAATGTTTCAAAACAAACACATTTATTCATTTTTATGACCTCAGCAGTCTGAAAAATATACAAAATGAAAAAAAAATCATAGCAGAGCAGACAGTTTTGCTCTTTTAGATATTTGTTGTGCAGTGTGTTTTTCTGATTGCACAATAAAGACAGAACCGTAAATCTCGCAGTGCGCATACTGTCTGATCTTTACGGTAATTAGCGATACTCGGGACTTTTCCATAACAAACAAACAAACAGACAAACAACTGAGCAGTAAACACTCCCGCAGGCTCCGGACTGTCCGCAGCTTTTGTCTCCGAGTTTCAAACTTTTCCTGCTGAGTGAGAATAAAATCGGAGCGGCCAACGCCTCTCACAGCACTTCCGGTCCGCTGACGCTAAATAAAAACGAACTCACAACATAAACAAACACATGAAGGATTGAAATCATCCGGTTACCTCTCCGCCCACAGCCCTGCGGGGGTTTCACCGCGTTTATACGCTGTTTACTCCTCGGTAAACACCGAAGACCCGCCGCCGCCGCTGACTGCCCCACCGGTCCGGTCACCCAAGGTCCCTTCAAAATAAAACACTATCTCGGCACCAAATGTCAGAATAAAAGCCAATAAAGAAACGACAGTAAACACTTTTCAAGTTTAAAAACACAATTTATTGTACAGAATAATGTACAATATCTGTTTAAGACCGTATTCAGTTAAATACCGTTTTTTTTTAAATGAAATGAAAAAATGAAAAATGAAATTTAAATTCCATTTTTACCAGTATTAGGGTCACATTTAGAAAAAAAATAACTACGAGATTAAAGTCGTAATTTAAGTATTGAATTAATTAGGAGAATAAACTCGAACATTTTGAATCAATTACGAGAATATAGTCGAAAATATTGAATTAATTAGGAGGATAAACTCGAAATTATTGAATTAATTAGGAGAATAACGTCGTATTGAATTAAGTAGGAGAATAAAGCCGTAAATATTGAATTAATTAGGAGAATAAACTCGAAAATATTGAATCAATTACGAGAATAAACTCGAAAATATTGAATTAATTACGAGAATAAACTCGAAAATATTGAATTAATTACGAGAATAGAGTGGTAAATATTGAATTAATTACGAGATTAAAGTCGTAAATATTGAATTCATTAGGAGAATTAAGTGGTAAATATCAAGTTAAAGGAGGAGAATTGTTAAAATGAGTGCCCGAGAGCATTTGGTAGAAATGTAGGTATCTCGTAATCAATTGAATATTCACGACTTTAATCTCGTAATTATTATTATTATTATTATTTTTTAAATAAATGTGACCCTGATACTCCTTCGTAAAAATAGTTTTTAAATAAATTAAATTGAAAAGTGAAATTGAACTGAGTAAGGATTTATACAACCCCTGGACAATATTATGTACAATAAATTATGTTTTTTAAAGTTGAGAAGTTTTTATACTGTCGTCCGTGTGTCATTTTTTTCATTTTTTTCCCCCGATTTCTGTCATTCTAACTGTGTTATTCTGCACTAAGACATGTTTGAGTTGTTCTGATCGTGCTGATTCCATAGAGCTGCAGGACTTATAGATTTATAGAGATTTTATATGTTGCAGTGAAACACGAGGACACAGAGAGGAGGATGTAAAAAGCAGAACAGTCACAGTGCTGTTCTGGGATTAAGATGGTTAATAACAATAGTAATAATGTGTGTTTCTCAGTTTGAGCCACCAGATGGAAGCAGAACTTCAGTTCGGTCCAATAAAACCAGTTCTGAGTGAAGATTACAGCCTCTGACGTCATCGCTACTGCAGAATACTACTACTAGTACTGATAATAATAATAATAATAATAATAATAATAATAATAATAATAATAATAATAATAATCAGAGGGTTTTTCAGGCTCTGGAGTTACTTTAATTGTTATTTTGTGGTGACAGAATTCTTCAGGAGAATTTATTATTAAACTTTTTATTAACTATTATTAAATTTAAAATGTCTTTATTAAACAAAAACAAACGTAAACTTTCCGTCAAGGAAACATTTTACCAAAAGTAAAGTAAGTCCTGGTGATCGGCTAAATGTTAGCGAGTGACACTACATATATATATATGTATATATATATATATATATATATATATATATATATATATATATATATATATATATATATATACATATATATATATAATTTTTATTATAAGTTATAAGAGTTATAAGATATATTATTTTTGTCTTTTTAAATTATTTTATCTAATTTTAGTCAAGCTTGTATCTATATTTAATTTAATATGTATTTTATTATTGTTATTATTATAAATATTTTATTTGTCTTATTTTTATTTACTTTATCTAATTTTAGTCAAGCTTGTATCTCTATTTTATTAAATATGCATTTTTATCATTATAATTATTAATATTATATAGGTTTTATTTGTCTTATTTCTTGTCTTTTTTAATTTGTTTGATCTAATTTCAGTCTAGCTTCAAACTACATTCTATTTAATGTGTATCTTATTATTATTATTCTATACATTTTATTTGTCTTATTTTCTAGCTTTTATCTTTATTTTAGATATATATTGTATTATTATTATTATTATTATTATTATTATTATTATTATTATTATTATTATTATTATTATATTAACCTATGCGATGTGGTGGAGTGGTGAAGTATGAAGGAAAAAGGCTAATAACACCATATTGTTCAGTGAATGACTGAATATATAGTGTATATTTCACATCACATTACACTGTAAAACAGTAAATTATCCTTTAAAATGCTGAAGTCTTTAATTTATCTCTCAGACTGAAACATAAACAGCTTCAGAGTTCAGGTGTGACTGTAAACGTGTCAGACGAGCTGCAGCTTCTTCTTCTGTTTCATCTATTATCACCTGCTGCTCCTCATCAAACATTCAGCACACACAGGTCACTGACCATGTGTGTGTGTGTGTGTGTGTGTGTGTGGGTGTGTGTGCCCTGTATTTACTCCCTGCTCGCTCCATTAACCTGCTCTCATGTTCTTCTTCTTTTTCTCCTTGGTGCTTGACGTCGTATTATAATCATACTGATCGTATTTGTTTTATTGTTTTTGTCTGTATAAAATATTATAGTATAGTATTATATACTATACTATTATTTACATATTATTATTATTATTGTATTTTTAAATGTTTCATACAAAGATCTGAAACCAGTTTAATTGTAATTTTAATGACTTTTTATTCATATTTATTATAATATTTAATTTGACTTTAATCTACTGTCTTGTGCACTTGTTTATATTTACCAGTTACTAGCTACTTATTTATTTATTTATTTATTCACTCAGCTGAGCCCATGTGATGACATCATCAGTTTTTCAATTTTAATAGACTGACCAAAACACTTTTGTTCCAAATATTTCAAAACAAACACATTTATTCATTTTTTGTGACTTCAGCAGTCTGAAAAATGTACAAAAATGAGGATCTGTTTGATCCCGTCCAAATTTAATTAGATTAGAAACTTATAAAAATATAAAAGCAGCCACAGCAGAATCAGAAGAGCAAACTGAGAAAGTAAAGAAACGCTTTGAGTTGTTATGTAAACCTGCTGAGCCTCAGCGGCAAATCCCTGAAAGTTCCCGCAGCCACAGCCGCAGCCACAGCCACAGCCGCCACCGCCACCGCCACCGCCACCAGTGGCTGAGGGGTGCTGAGGGGCGGCGTTGTTGCGTTGTGGCATGGTGGAGTGGTGGTGTGGTGGCAGCGAGGCCGTCCGGTGATGCTTCACAGCTTCCCGACAGGAGGAAGCTCCGCAGTGTCAGTAAAACCAGTTCTGTCCTGAAACTCAGAAAGATTTCCAGCGGATGGCTGACAGGATGGTGTGGACGAAGTAGAGGAGCGTTGCCACGTAGGAGAAGACCTGAAGAGACATTTATAACCATGAAATCTAAGTCCTGCAGCTCTGTGGAATCAACTCCAACATGTCTTTGTGCATAATAACACAGTTAGAATGAGAGAAATCAGAAGAAAAAAAAAATACTAACTGAAATAAAACACTTCCTCTACACATCAAGGTATTTCCAGCCTCTCTTGTCCTCTCCTTTCTGTTCTGTCTAAACAGATTTTGAATGGATATTTGTCACATGACCGTTTGTCTCAGCAGAATCATTCATGTCTTCAGTGTCTCTGAGGAGCAGAATTTAATGTTTTTAACAGGATCAAAGTTCAAACTCTGACGATAATGTCTGTTTTTACAGTTTCTCTCTATGATACTCTGGATCTTTGTACCTACAAGAATCAGTGAGTGACTCACCACTGCAGCGATGTCCAGCTTATAGTTTTGGGAGTTTGTCCCGTCATTCAAATCCAGCGTCACTTTGGCCAACGCCACTGAAGCGCTGAGGTAGAAGAAGGCGGCGATGCCGTGATACGCAAAGTCCTGAGAACACACACACACACACACACACACACACACACACACACACACACACACACACACACACACACACACACACACAAACACACACACACACACACACACACACACACACACACAAACACACACACACACACACACACACACAGCCAAGATTATGAAAATAGAAAAATACAAAGATAACATTAAAATAAATAGTATAGAATTAAGAGAACTATTAGACATAAACTGTAATTATGGTTTATCTGCACTAAATGTATAGAAGCTGCAGACTCACAGCGGCGGCCCAGCTGCCTCGGTTGCGGTGCCCCCCGCAGGCGAACACAATCAGCCAGATGAAGGTCATGACGAAGCAGAAGACGGACACGAACATCACCCAGCCCTGAGGGTTCGGAGGCACCACCAGCGTGCACGCCACCAGGATCCACACCAGCCCACCGAACACCTGCAGCACCGCCAGATTTATGTCATATATGAAACAACAGGAACTCACTGCACCACAGAACTCAGATTATATATGAAATGGTGACCATTAATCCAGCCGCTCTCTGCTTGTTCTACTGAAATAAATATACACAGAGCTTAACACATTTATCAGACCACCTGTCATAAAAACAAGAAAACATCAATATTTTAGAAATATTTCAAAAGCTTGTTTAAAACTAAAATGTTATTGTTATTTGTTTGGCAAATAAAGTGAGTTTTTCTCTTCAGGAATGCAAGTATCCATCCATCCATCCATCCATCCATCCATCCATCCATCCATCCATCCATCCATCCATCCATCCATCCATCTATCATTCATCCATCCATCCATCCATTATCCATCCATCCATCCATCCATCCATCCATCCATCCAAGAGGCATGATGTAAGTAAATAACTATAATTTGACTCCTAGTCAAGAAATAATAATGTACTTCACTATTTTTACATTTTTTTGCAAAAAAAATGTTATTTAGAAAATTCATGGATAACAATAATAATAATAACTATATTTTATCATCAAAAATATAATTTGTGTTAAACAGCTTTTACATACAGCTGTATGAACATTACAGAAACTTACTAATGCTGTTAATATAGGACAGCTGTTGTGTTAAACACTAAATATGTATAAAAAGAACCTGCATTGACTGAGCTCTGATATATATTCACTCAAATGAGCACTAACAGTCATTATTATCGTGTTTTTATGGTGAATCTCCACCTGAAAAGTAACTTAAGCTGTCAGTTAAATGTAGTGTAGTAAACTTTAAATCAGCTCCACAGTGAGTTAATGTTCTCAGTCACCTCTGACAGATCATATCCAATAACAGATCATATCTAATGAGTGATCTGTGTGACGCCTCGTCTTATCTCCCTCAGACTCTTTATGTTCATATCTCTGAACATCTTTCACACAGACACATCTAGAACTCACACGTCAGCTGCTGCCGCTCATCGCTCAGGAATTATAATAATACAATATATAAAAATATAATATATATCATAATTTCATGTTTGTTGCATTACAAGTTTTTTTCATATTTTGTTTAGATATCAAATGAGGTGTGAACTCATTAAATCTGCACTGATTGATCTGTTTCAAAGGTATTCTATTATTTTGTTGATTTATTAGATCCAACGTGTTTTATTTTAAATAAATATGTTATGTTTTATGAATAAAATATATAAATCATGATTGGGAGTAAAACTGGTCAGTTAATCAGGTCAGGTAATTTTAACAGTTTCAGAGAAAATATTGAGTATAATTGATAGAGAAGATGTAAAACAGGAGCAAGGAGCTTTACTGAGTTATATCTGATCTACAGAAGCGTCAGTACAGAGACGCTTCACTGACAGCTGCATTATTCATGTGTGTGTGTGTGTGTGTGTGTGACGTTAAACCTGCACAATAAAAGCGTTTCTATCTTTTGTCATCAGCTTGTGTTTTCATTCCTCATCTCGTCTGCTGTGTTTGACTCATCCTGCTCCAGAACACCCATATGAGTCTATGACAAAGTTGGCTTATGGTGATAACAACAACATTCCTACTTGTTGACGTCAAATCATTGACAACTTACTGAAGTTAAAGTACAACATGTTGCAAAAAGTAACTAGAGTAAAAGTACTCAGATTGTTTAATATATTATATAAACATTGTTGCATTATTTCAAATATTATATTTATATATTTTACATATTATCGTCAAGGTAACGGCTCATTTTAACTACTGACTAAACTTTATGTGCTTTAATATATATAAATGTTTCATCACGTTATTTATGTTAAATCTTGATAAGTAACTGAAGCAGCTAAATGTAATGAAGTAGAAATATGAAGTTACATAAATGGAAAGTGAAAGACAATACTCGATAAATGTTGTTAGTTACATTTCAAGTATTCTTTTTTTCTTATTTTCTAATATTTCTATTTTGCACTGAAGAGTCAAGAGAACATTTTCTGTTGAGATTTGAACTTTACAATTTAGGTTTATGGTGGATTTTTATCTTATTTCTACGGACTCAAAAATGATTTGAAAAATAGTGTCCACAAACCACATTACTCATATACAGTCCATGGAAACATAATGTTTACATTTAGTTTAAAAGTTTCTCACGAATACGTGTTTACTTTCACAGTGTTCTGTCGGACTCTTCACATAGAAAACCTTAGAGAGATTTTAGCTTGACACTGAGTATTCTTGTGTTTTCTGGTTTAGAGGAGGAAACAATTTACCATGTGTTTTATGACTGCATATCCTATCCTATATTCTGGAGGATGTGCAAAATTTTGTCAACAGGAAAACTGGACAAGCAATCCACTTTAAGGAAAAACACATTATTATTTGTTTAGAAGAAAATCAGTGAGAAAAGGACATGATTTTCTTTTTTGTACAGCTGCTGTTTTTCGGAAAGTTTCACATACACAAGAAGAAATGAACTGACTCCAAACAACCTGTTCACTTTCTACAGGAACTGGAGCAATTGCTCTTCTATTAAGGTACTGAAGAGCAAGAAGGCTCTGAAAACTGACTCTGTTTTGGACAAATACTATAATGATTGATGAATTATACATCATGTTTTTTTTTGTTTTTGTTTCTTCTTCTTACCCTGCGTTTACTCTGGATTTCTCTTTTGGTATTGATGTTTGTCTGTTTTTGTGTGAATATTGTAAATTGTCATTGTGAATAAAAAATAAATAAAAAAAAGACACAAGAAAAAAACCCCCATGATGTTTTCATCTGTGCGTAAAAGCTGCGTAAAGGTGGCACATACACACACACACACACACACACACACACACACACACAGTGTTTCTCACCAGCTCGGGCAGATAGAGTATGTCCGGGATGGTGGTGCAGATCCCGACCCCGCTGGGCAGGTTCCCCATGGTGGCGGTATTGGAGGCCATCCTGCTGCTGCCGGACTCAGGACTGCAGCGGGACTCACAGCTGCTGCAGCTTAAACCGGGAGGAGCCGACCGGAAAAACCGGAATCCGGAGACACGCCCGGGCCCCGCACACACACACACACACACACACACACACACACCGGAGTTGCTGACCGACACTGAGTGAGCACCATGACAACAACAACAACAACAACAACTCAGTGATGGTGTTTTCTGTGTGTGTTGTAGCTCGGACGTCACTCTGCAGTTCTATCACTATAAATATCAGCAGCCAATCACGGAACACACGTCCTTCACATAAAGCTGTGATTGGTCAACTAATGTATTTATTATATTGAAATAAATAAACATATATAAATATTCTCATGAAGGGATTCATGACGACTGCTGTAAAACAACAGCAACAAGTCTCCAGACACCATGAAATAACAGTAAAAAAAAACATTTAACTGATAATTAATTTAAAAATATAGATAAAATACAGGAAAAATAGCCTATATAAAGATGTAAAATAAGTAGTTGTTTTTCCTTCAATTTGACGGGAAGTGTTTTGAAATTTTTTTGGAAAGTTTCTTTAACTTTACCTTCAGCAGTATGATGTTTATTTTCAGTACTTCTACACAGAATTCACTGTCATTTAACTTTCAAGACCTTTAAACAATTAAATAAAACTATTTAAAAAAATCGAATTATGTCCCATGATATTTATTTACTAATTTCAACTTTTCTTTTCACACAGAGCAGAGAGGAGAGGACAGGAGAGGCTGTTTACACTGTTGAGAAATGCATTGAGGAAACCTTTAAAATTAAATTATCTGACTCCAACACAAAAGTCTCACCTATTTCTCTGCGCCGATCGTTTGATGGGGACAGGATGAGCAGGAGACGTCCGAGTTCTCAGTTTAACTTCATTTTATTACAATACGTCAAGAAATGTGCAGTTTAAAGAGTCTCTGGGTTCAATCCACACGTCCCTGACATCACATTAGGCTGGTCAGATCATGAGGTCTGGACGCAGTCTACTTTCCCTGAACCCTTTTTATATCCGAACAGAGGTTTAATAAGAATGTAGGTAGAACTCTCCAGAAGTGCCTCCTTTCAATCCGTTGATTTGTCAGTTTATTAAATACGTGGACACGTCATGTCACCAAGCAGAGAAGACAGTTAAGGCTTCTGCTCAGCACATCATATCTGTGACCTGACCTGTTAACAAAACTTTCAAACAAACTCCTGCCTTGATAGGACTTGCAGAGATATTACTGGAGACACAGATTTTTGCAACAAAACAATGAAACATAAAATATTTTTTTGTGTGATTATAGAATCTTACTCTAAATAGGGCAGAGGAACTTTAAGCAGCTGCAGTAAATGTATTTAGTTTAATCATAGTTTAAAAACAATATCAGCACATGATCATTATATCAAAGCATCTTGCATGCACAGAGAGGGCACACACACACACACACACACACACACACAGACAGTGAATTAGGCAGGCATAGATAGAAACTTATGTTAACAGAGACAGAATCACAGATTATTCCAACAACACAGAGCAGAGAGGAGAGGACAGGAGAGACTGTTTAAACAGAGCAACAGCCTGTTCCTGAAATTAATTAAAAAAGTGTAGAGGGGAAAACCTATGATATTATTAAAGCCATGTATACAAAAAATAAATGTGCTGTGAAAATTTGCAATAGGGAAACAAATTTCTCCCCCAGAATAGAGGAGTGAAACAGGGATGCAGTCTCAGTCCCACTCTGTTTAACATTTTTATTGATGAACAGTCAGATATCCCTGGTCTCACCCTCTCTGACACACACATTAAATGTCTACTTTTTGCAGTTGATCTAATACTGCTAGCCCCATCTAAAGAGGCATTACAACAGCAAACCTGGAGTCAGACCTGGGCCCTGACAATCAATCTGGAGAATATTTATGATATTCCAAAAACAAGCCAAGTGTCAGAGAAACCAGTACAGGTTCTCACTGGGCTCTACG
Source organism: Centropristis striata (assembly GCF_030273125.1). NCBI lineage: Eukaryota > Metazoa > Chordata > Actinopteri > Perciformes > Serranidae > Centropristis > Centropristis striata. Next base: position 11,138,205 of record NC_081517.1, read on the forward strand.
CACATAGAACACACACTTTAACATATTTGGGACTAAAAATGACCTCCACAGGAAACTTCAACCTGGCTGTTAATGATCTCAGAGACAACAGAAGAAGGGCTTTCTATGCCATCAAAAACCAGAGAGAGAGAGAGAGAGAGAGAGAGAGAAAGAGAGAGAGAGAGAGAGACAGACAGACAGACAGACAGACAGGTGGCAGCAGCTGTCTGTCTGTAAACAACATCCATGGAAACACCAGTGAGCTGTCGGACAAACACCTCAGATAATCGAGTGGCTGGATCCGGTTTCCTGTCCGTCACCTGATCCTGCTGCTTTCAGACAGGGTCCTCACAGAGACCACAGGTCCTTCCAGGGACCACAGGTCCTCACAGGGACCACAGGTCCTCACAGAGACCACAGGTCCTCACGGGGACCACAGGTCCTCACAGGGACCACAGGTCCTCACAGAGACCACAGGTCCTCACAGGGACCACAGGTCCTCACAGGCACCACAGGTATTTTTGTCCTTGTGTGTTTGTGTGTTCATGCTTTTTATTGGCTTTGGACATTTCTGTGTGAAGGACAGTAAAAACAGTTTTATAAACTAATAAAAGAGAAGCTGGTCTGCTGCAGCTACTCAGGCGCCCGGTCGTCATGGCAACAGGGAGCCAAATAAACAATAAAGAGTGTAAAATATGTATCAGTGTGTTTCTGGCTCGGCGCGAAGCTTCACACGCAACCGGAGCTGCAGCAGACTCCTACGTCTCTGTCTCCGTCTCCATCCTCTGCTGTTCTGTCACCTGCAGCAGCATCATTATTATCATGTTTGTTTCACACATTGACAGCAGCTGGACACAGACACAGGTCCTCTCAGCCACACCAACATCCTGAGGAGGATCAGTCTGTCCTGGTTCTGGTCCTGGTGTGTGTCAGTCTCTGTAGTCTGTGATGACAGTCAAATTTGAGAGTTGCAATTTTGTCTCAAGTAGTGAAAGAAATGTTTTTCGTGTCAGTGTTGAGATTCTGCTGCACCAGACTCCGTTCAGAAAACCATCATTTTAACAGCAGTGTTCTTGTGTTCTTCAGACCTGACAAAGCATCAGTTCACAGTTTCCACATCAGCATCATGCGTAGTTATTTCTGCATCCTTGAGATCCATTTATTCTCATTAAATCACAGATAAATCTCTTTAGTTTGGCTTCATACAGATGGGATTTGCGGCCTGGAGCGAAGTTTTCAAATTTATTTTTTGACATTTTTTTTCCCTCTACAGTCTTGCGATGATGTCACACTCTGTGACACGAACATTCCATGCAATACACACCCATTATAATCTCAGAATTTCTCCTAAAATAGAATAAAAAATTCTTATTCCGCTATTCAGCTTGTAGAGTAAATAATGTGGTGAGAGTTAAGCTAGTATCTCTTTATGAGGGTCTCTAGAGGGACTATGTAGCTATTTGTATGACAAAGTGTGATTAAATAATGTAACCCTGAGTGATCTATATGATGTTATATGTATAATCAATATGCTGCAGAGATTTAACTGAAAGGTGGAGAAGTACTGGAAGAGAGGAGAAGTAAAATAAGGCCTGGATAAGAATGTTAAGTTTGTGCCAGAAAAACACCTGTGATCTTTCGCCAGAGATGTTCATTTAAGTGCTGGTCCTAGAGAAGCTGATAAGAAGCAAGGTTACCCAGCTGGGCAAGAAGCAGCATTAACTAGGGCTAAATAAGAAAGACTCTGAGTAAGAAATGAAAAATAGAAAAAGCTGTGTATGACAGACAGAGATGAGTAAGAAATAAGAACATAGAAAAACTCTGTGGGAACTAACGGATAATTTTAAATCATAGTAAATAAAGCATAGAAAGGCCCTATGGGAACCAATGAATGATTTTAAATCATGATAATATTTTCAACCCCTAAACATATTGATGTCTCTCTGCCAGGGGATGAGGTAATGCCACCTGCACCTAGGGGGGGCGGATTTGGAGCAGCCCCTAGGAGGAGAAATCTAAAGAATTAACAAATTTTATTGGAGGAAAGGTCATAATAAATATTAATGATGGGATGGACAGATGTGTGTGATTTCTCTATAAAACCTCATGTAAGTGTCATTTCGAGTCAGAGAGCTTATGGACTGCACCTTGTGTGTATTATATTTGTTCTCTCCACTTTTTATCGATAATAAAGTGTTGTCGCAACATATTGGACTCCTGCTTGAAGATTTTTGAGACCTGTTAGAGAGTTTTTTTGAGCTGTTTTCCAACTGGGCTTTTGAATAATTGTTAAAGATAGAGAAGTAATTTTTTCCAATTGGACTCCTTTAAAAACTAATTTATGAGCTATTTGACCTACAACTTGGACCAGTAAATTACACGACAAGCTATTGCTGTATGGGACCAGTGTTTGGTGCGATTGCCCCGTGGCCCTAATTAGCAGCAGTCAGCATTGTTCTGCTGCACCTGACTTCTTTCAGAAAACCATAGTTTTAACAGCAGTTTTCTTGCAGACAGACCTGACAAAGCATCAATTCAGACTGTTTCCACATCAACATCATGTTGGAGTTATTTCCACATCCTTTAGATCCATTTATAAATATATATATAAAATAAATCTCTTTATTCTGGGTGTGTGAAATAACCATCCACTGGTGGATCCGTCATTGCTGCATGAAAACTTCATATCAGCAGATGTTTGATGTTGTGTTATATGGAGAAAAAAAATTGTATGTTTGAGGAAAATGTTAAAAGGAAAGTCAAAGTCTTAATAGGTTAAAAATGTTAGGTTTTAAATGTTTTTGATGGTTCAAGAATACTTTTGATGCTGATACTTTGTACGTTTACTTCAGTAAGTTTTGAATGCAGGACTTTTACTTGTAGTGGAGTAATTTCACAGTGTGGTATTAGTACTTTTACTGAAGTAAGGGATCTAAATACTTCTTCCACCTCTGTTTATACATAAGAAGAGATGTGGCTCTGTGAGGTCTGTGCTGCCCCCGGCTGGGTGAACCGCTGCATGGCTCTGCGCCTGTAGTCTGAGCATTACGGTCGAGCTGCGGCTCTATTACCGTAGTGACGGGCCATGGCAGCGGTGTGAAGCAGCTGGTGAGTCTCTTCGTCTTCTTCTTCCTCTGTTTCTATCTCCGTCAAACTCTCCGCGGGGCTTGGTTTCCACCGGACGGTCCGTTAGCAGGGCAGCTAACCGGGCAGCTGACAGGACTTTCTCCGGTGAAACGGTGATCTTTGGTTCTGGCCGAGTGCGGACATACTGTACCGGAAACGCTGCGATACAAAGTGTCACATTAAGAGCGAGCAGCCGCCAGGTGATAAACAGATCACGACACTAACAGACCGCTAACAGATCACATGGACACTAACAGATCACTAACAGATCACCTGGACACTAACAGATCACTAACAGATCACCTGGACACTAACAGATCACTAACAGATCACCTGGACACTCAACCAGTCAACGGACAGGAAGCAGCGCGTTTTCACAAACACTGCGGTGTGTGTGTGTGTGTGTGTGTGTGTGTGTGTGTGTGTGTGTGTGTGTGTGTGTGGCCAGCCAGCCCAGTTTAATTTGTTGAGACAGCTCCGGTGGATGAATGTTCCTCTGAGCTGCAGCTGTAGGGGAGAGCGGGGCTGCATGGACCAGCTCAGGTGATCTGTAGAGCAGTTTGGAGTCGACGTCACAGGCAGTTGTGTTCAGACTGGCGGCAAAAAACTATAAAAACAATAAGGAAACAGTTTGACGGTAGAGATGTCTAAATGATCTGATTCAGCTGATCATCATCATCATCATCATCATCCAGTGGCGGGCGGTGCACTTCACACTTAGGCCTTCAGTGATGTCCAACTTAGTCAATAAATACCTTTCATTATGCCTGCATTTATAACACCAGGACTGGAGAGTAGTTAGAAACACACTTAAGCACTAGGCATTGCATCACCTCAGTTGTGTACAAAATGGGCTATTATCCGGCGCATCAGCAATTAAAACATATTTGGTATGCTACTGTCAAAACTTAAAAATTAAAGGGTCTTTAAAATTATCTTTCCAAAAAGTTTTATTAAATGAGTCCACAAAGAATATGCAAGCTTTAACAAGATTGTACAATACATTGCAAAATCGCAGTTTAATATCAGAAAGACACTAACTAGACGGCCATACTTTGGCGACAGCGACACAATAAACAAGTCTCTTTGTGAAAAAACTTTTTCATGTCAAAACGTGACGTATCACGACTTTCTGTGACCTGTTGCTTTGAGTACAACCACACAGCTGCGCCAATGCGCCAGATTATTTACATACCGTTAACAGTCCCGGGTGTGACTCTGTTGGTCCGCATAGCACTGCCGTGGCTCAAACTAGTAAGTATCCATATCCCATCACAGGACGCGTAAATGTCACGTTCAACGTGAGGCCAGCTAGAGGGCCTTACTGACACAACTCGTGATCTGATTGGCTATCGCAACTATCTATCAACTGTATTTGCCCGTTCACTTACAGTGCACAGACGCCCGCATTGTTGATTCTGAAGGCCCGGGCAGATTTCATACAGCCTGGCAACATAAGATAGCTGAATTCTGATTGGATAAAAACTCTATCCTAAAAACAACAGCACTGGAATGAGCATAATATGACATGAAGAGAATATGAATACTTTTAGATATTTAGGGAAAGAAAATTAAAATTAAAATTAACCTTTATCATAATTATGATCATGATTTCTGGTTATGTTAGGCCAGCAGAGAAGGCCTTGCTGTCCCTGACGGCCCACCACTGTCATCATCATTCTCTGAGACAAAGTCACCAATCAGAATTAACGACAGGTTTCATTCAAATATGTGCTTCACTGTCTGTACTGCAGGGGGCAGCCTGAACATCGTACGCCGCTCGCTGCACATCGTACGCCGCTCGCTAGTCGCTACTCGCTGCACATCGTACGCCGCTCGCTGCACATCGTACGCCGCTCGCTAGTCGCTGCACATCGTACGCCGCTCGCAAGTCGCTACTCGCTGCACATCGTACGCCGCTCACTGGTGGCTACTCGCTGCACATCATACGCCGCTCGCTGCACATCGTACGCCGCTCGCTGCACATCGTACGCCACGCGCTGCACATCGTACGCCGCTCGCTAGCCGCCTCTCGCTAGCCGCCACTCGCTGCACATTTCACGCCTTGCTCCCATGATGCACGCTGCATGCCGCACACTGCTTGATGCACGCTCCATGCCGCTGAGAGTCTTGGTGGGAACACTCTTCGTCTTCATGATGCAAACAAACAGAAAAGCTTTGAGAGTAAAACCTGTCACACTGCAATAAATAATGTTTCATTACAAATCAAACTACTTAGTCATTAAAAATGTATTCATGCTAATCCACAAGTTTGTTTTTTGAATCTAAACGTTTTAACATGTTTTTGTTCAATCACAAATTGAATTTCGTTGCAGTGGAACATTTTTAATTGCCAAATGGAAAGTTTTCTGTTTGATTACATCAGAGAAATTATCAGAGAATCCAGCCCGACAGGTTTGTTTTCATATCTCAGTTTCCCCAACCATGTCTGCCCTCATGAAACAACTTCCTGTAATTAAAAAAATAAAGATCTCACTGCAGGGCAGCAGATCCTCTCAGTTAACACGGAGCAGAACAGAGTCTGAACGCTGCTCACACTAGTGCTGGATCACTGTTTGATGGACTAACGATGATCTGTTGATCATTTCAGTCCCAAAACTTTCCAACATCTGACATCAGGAATCTGATAGATTTCCTGTTGTTATTATTATTATTATTATTATTATTATTATTATTATTATTATTATTATTATCATTATCATTATCATCATTATTATTTTTATTATTATTATTATATTATATATATATATATATATATATATATATAATATATGATATTGTATGTGTAACCTCAGACTGAATACATATCAGCTTTAAAGTAATTCTCGTCAATCAGTGAGGAAACTGTGTTGATCTGAACTCTCTCTGATGTTATAATTATTAATAATTAACTGATTTTTCAACACCACGGACTATATTATGGTCATTATCATGCGCAATATATCTGAATTTATTACATCCTGCCATGTCATCTGCACTCCACCCACTTTACTCCTCTGACACTATATTTATTAATTTATATTGTTATATTTATATCATATATTGTTATTGTTACCTATTTTGCTCATTGTTTTTCTTATATTATCCTATATTGTGGTTGTGTTTGTAACTTGGAGCAATCTGGAACCAGAATTTCCTTCGGGATTAATAAAATTCTATCTTATCTAGACCTGTCACGATAACACATTTTTAGGACTGAAACATGACAGAAACTATGACGATAAACGAAAGGATCGTTGTATCGATATTGGTTTAGTTTTATAACGATATTAGAGCATAATAAGTACATCCTTTACCACAGCAATTCATTTTTAAATCTCAAGAATATTAAACATTGGAATTGAAATGTGGAAAAGAAATGTTAAAATATCCTAGATAAATAAAACATAAATAAATAAATCACAACCAAAACAAATAAAATAGACTTTCAGGCTCCGTTAACAAAAAACTGCACTGAGATTATCATTATGTATTATATTATTTTATTATTAAAATAACATATAAACAGCTGGAATGGCTGCTTGGGAAATATCATTTTTTTTCCACATTTGCAGTTTTACTTAAAACACAAAACAGCACAAAAAGTCACGCATGTAAACAACAATATATTGAGTCCAGGAAAAAAACGATCACATCCATTTTTATATGTGGAACGATAAGTCGATATAGTCATTATCATGACAGGCAGTTGCGGAAAGTAACTAAGTACATTTACTCCAGTACTGTTACTTTTCAGGTCAAAATTTTACAAAGAAACATTTGTGATTTTTCTTTTTCAATTAAACCTCATAACAGCATATTAAGTAGTTAAAATGAGCCCTATCTTTACAAAATTAAAACGCTGCTTGCATAAATGCAACATTACAAATAATGTAATAATATATTTAAAATATTTGAGAGGGGACATTCTTCATAACAAATACCTCTACTTTTGATACTTTAAGTACATTTTGATGCTGATTTTGTACTTTTACTTCAGTAAGATTTGAATGCAGGACTTTCACTGTAGTGGAGTAATTTAACAGTATTAGTACTAGTACTTTTACTTAACCATATAAAGTGTATCATATTCAAGTGTATGATACAAATTGCACAAAATACCAGATGTAGCAAAAATGTAGGTTCCACTGGTGGATGGCATTGCTGCATGAAAACTTCATATCAGCAGATGTATGATGTTATATGGAAAAACTTTTTTTGTATGTTTGAGGAAAATGTTAAAAGGAAAGTCAAAGTTTTAATTGGCTAAAAATATTTTAGGTTTTATGTGTTTTTGTACAAATTGCACAAAAAGACCCGATGTATCAAATATGATACAAATTAGAATTCATTTATGCAAACTGATATTTATTTTCTGATATTTATTTGTCAGCAGGTTCAGTAAACACTTCAGTTTAAAAAATATATAATTTTCTGGCAATTATTTCATGGTTCAGTCTTTGTAGGGTTAAATACGGTATCTGAACACTTCTTCCACCACTGGTGACAGGCCTAATCTGATCTTATAATTATGGATCTTTAAGGCTGAGAAACAAACCGTGCTGTCGTCTCTTCCACAGACACCAGAGAGAAGGACAAGCCCAAGCCTTCACCGTCAGGTCTGAAGCAGAGTGCATGCTGGGCCGTCTGTGTGTCCCCGATGCCTCGGTGGAGAGCGTTCTTCAGTCAGTCCCTGCGCTGGTCCAGCAGCGTGGCCCAGGTACTGGTGGTGTGCGTTGTGACGTTCTGCGTGCTGCTGCCGCTGGGCTGCCACCGCCTGCTGCACTCATACTTCTTCCTGCGCTCCATCTACCTGGACTCCATGAGCGAGGCGGAGCTGCGGGCCAGCCTGGACCGCGGCCAGGACGCCCTGCGCTTCTGGCAGAGCGCCTCCACCGCTGCGCTGCCGCCCCCCCCGCTTCAACGACCTTGCCCAGCATCCTGAGCTGCTGGTTACCGTGGTGACGGCCAGGCGGAACCAGGGGCGGGACTACCACTACCTGCTTCAGGTGAGGGAGAAACCTGCCGACTCGAACATATACAGGATCATAGCAATACATTAGAAAATCATGAAAAGTCCATTTCCAGTAGTATGTATATATATAGTTCAAGTCAACCATATTTCCATATAAAACATACTTTTTGAAATTGGTCTTTTGTAATATTTCACATTTTTTGAGACACTGAATTTTAGGTCTTCATTTATACTACCTATACATCAGAAGACTTTAAAAAGATTTGGAAAAGACTCTCGGAAAACTATAGGCTCACACCTGCTCACACCTTAAGACAAGTGTTTAGTGTTTTTAGTCCCAGCCTAGTCTCAGACTGAGATTTTAGACAGACTGAGAATCTTGCAGGGTAACTATTTACAAGACTACAACTAGATTCTTTTACCATTTTTTTCCTACCATGCAATTTTTTCCCATCATGCTCTTAGTAAAAACTTACAAATGGAGGAGAAGCAGCTTTTGGCTCCAGCTGCTCTGGTTTGTGCAGTGGTTTGTGTTGGAAAAAAAAAGAAGAGAAGACGCCACAAAATGCCCCCTCACAAAGCTGAAAAAGGGTTTCTGTTTTTTGACATGAAAAGTTGACTATTTTACAGTAAAAAAATATATAAGGAAGAATAAAGAAAAGGAACATTTAGAAATGAATTCATGACATTCATGTATGTCCTATTTAATTATAATGTGTTTAATTTAATAATTATATTTATCAGTTCTATCAACTTTCATTTAGTTAATCATACATTAATCATCTATTATTTACTTTTTGAATTGAATTTCTGACCTAAATAAACTTTTCTATTATATTCTAATGCATTGAGATGGACCTGTATAACGTTAACGATCAATTAATCCATTAATCGCTGCATGCATACATGGGAAGACTCCTTTGTCATTAAGTTATATATAAAAAATTATAAGTGAAAAGCAGTTGATATTTTATATTTTTGGGTGCAAATATTCAAATAAATGTATATATATATATATATATATAAGAAATATAAAATATTCAGATTAATTCTTAAATATTTAGATAATGATAACAAAAATATTTAGACATATTCTTTTAATATTCAGATAAATGATCAAATATTCAGATCAATAATTAAAATAAGCTCATATTCAGAAATGTATTGTCTCTTGTTTGCTGTTTATTTGCTGTGGAACATTCATTTCTAAACTGAAAATTAATTGATTTGATTAAATCCTTAATCCTGCCAACTCGAACATCTACAACATTAAAGATCAATTACTCAGTTATTTGCTATGCATATATGGGAAGAATAAAAGATATATATATAGAGTACTGTGCAAAAGCCTGTTTTGATAACGGACACTTTTATTTTGAAAGAATACAAAGAGACTTCCTGTCGACTGTAAAACTAACTCAGTGAGATTAAACTGTAAAGATAACACCAAGGAATTCAATGTTTTATGCTTTAGCCCCCGTTTTCACAGTAATCTTCATATTTAAATGTGTTTTGTGTTTAAATAAGTTTTGGATAAAATTAAACTCAGTAATTCATGCTAGCAAGGTTTGATACAGTAAGATAGTTACTCTTGTAATTCTGTGTGTTTTATAATTGTTATTACAACTTTCAGTTTGTAAACTGTAGCTTTATCCAACTTTATTCTCAGCTCATTGGTTTATTGGCGTACGGCCACAGAACTGAACGCTCAGCGTGTTTCAGTTCAGTGATACTGACATGCAGTCAAAGATAAAAATTAAAAAAAGATAATGATAAAAAAAGAAATATTATAAAATATTAAGATAAACTGAAATATTCAGATCAATAATTAAAATAAGATCATATTCAGACATCTGTAGTCTCTTGTTTGCTGTTTAATACACAGATCAATTAAAAATTCCACCTGATCAATGGAATTCCTAACGACCATTAATCGATCATCGACTAATTATTCCCATTTCTCCTCGCCACAAATCCAAATGTTTTTGTTGAATAATTTTTTATCAGCTGTTCGATCAGCTTCTTATTACAAGTCCTATGTCAGGAAATGCTTTAAAAATGTTTGTTTGTAAAATGATTAAAATGCTTAAATAAAAAGTAAAAAAAAAAAAAAAAATTCCATGTGATCGACCAAATTCTTAACGACCATTAATTGATCATTGCATTACAAACATTCAATGAAATGAGAAAAATAAATTGTTATAAATACAGAAATATAACGTTACCCCCCCCCCCCCCCAAAAAAAAAACAGCCAGTGGTCGACCAAATTCTTAACGACCATTAATTGATTATTGAATCTACAATGTCATTTAGCAGACACTTTTATCCAAAGTGATGTACAAATGAGAGATCATACAACACAAGCAAGGATGAAGTCAAGAAACAACACAAGAATAAGCAAGAATAAGTGGCATATAATACGTTGTGTCCTGTTAGGATGTAAGTGTTTTTGGGACGCAAATGCATTTTTTGTGTGTGCTGTGTGTTGATAATGTGTGTAGGTGATCAGTAAAGACCTGGGTTTTCAGCCTCTTTTTGAAAATTGAGAAGGATTCAGCAGATCATATGGAGTTTGGAAGGTTGTTCCACCACCCGGGCACTACAGAGGAGGAGAGTTTGGCTTGAGACGTAGGGCCCTTCAGTGGCGGAGGAGCCAGACGTCTTTCACTTGAAAAGCGTAGTGGGCGGGAGGGTTTGTGGACCTGAACAAAGGAGTTCAGATATGTAGGAGCTGTTCCTGTTGCTGTCTTGTAAACAGGAGACAAGGCTTTGAATTTGATGCGGGTGATGATTAATTACTCCTCTTCCTGCTCCAGGTGATGCGGCAGCTGAGCGGCATGCTGGGCAGCTGTGGCGAGCATCGGTGTGCGGAGGTTCTAGTCTGCGACGTGGAGAGCGGACGGCAGGAGAACCAGGACGCCACGATGCTGGAGACACACTTCAGGGTGATCCGGCGTTCGGCTCGGGAGCAGCGGAGTGACCACGTCAACACCTTTGAGAGGGAGAAGAGGGACTATGTGTTCTGTCTCCGGCGGGGCTGGGAGCTGGTCCGGCCCCGGAACGTGGTGGTGCTGGAAGACGATGCTCTGCCGCTGGACGACTTCTTCGCGGTGGTGAAGGACCTGCTGTCGCGACGCTTTGCCCGGCGAACGCTCTACGTGAAGCTGTACCACCCCGAGCGGCTGCAGCGCTATTGGAACCCCGAGCCGTACCGCATCCTGGAGTGGGCGGGGCTGGGGCTGGTCGGGGCTACGGCGCTCCTCCTTGCGGTACCGTACTGGAACCCCTGCTCCTTCTCCTTCACGCTGTCCGCCGGCCACCTGCTCTTCTTCACGCTCTACTTCATGGCGGTGGCGGAGCTGCTGGGGCGCCACTACCTGCTGGAGGTGCGGAGGCTTTCCCCGCAGCTGTACGCCGTCTCCCCAGCCACCGAGTGCTGCACGCCCGCCATGCTTTTCCCTGGCAACGCCTCGCTCCGTGTGGCTGAGTACCTGGACGGCTCGTTCTGCGTCAAGGGCAACGCCAAAGACATGGTGCTGTACCAGATGGCGAGGACGGTCCCGGGGGAGACGGCTCACAGTGTGGAGCCCAACCTCATCACTCACATCGGGGCGTTCTCCTCTGTCCGGGCCAACCCCCCCCGTCCCAAACTGCTCTGACACCTGGGCGACTTTTGGAGACGGTTTGGTGAAATCTGCTGCTTTGACGTTTGAAGAGGGACATGTTTTTCTCTCTCTGATCCTCTGTATGGTGGCCCTAAGAAAACATATGCAAATACACAAAACACAACCACATTGAGAAAACATCTTCACCAATTTGATGACACAAGCTCAGCATTTAGAAAAAGCTGCAAAGACCACAACACAACAGAAGTGTTTCCAGAGGACACTATAAAGTGATGCACATGTCTGGACAGGCTTGAAATTATCACGTTATTTCAAGATAATGATAATTTCATAGCTGGCCATCGATAGCAGACATTTATTGTCTCTTGTTTGCTGTTTATTTGCTGTGAAACATTAATTTCTATACTGAAAACCAATTAATTGATTGATTGATCCGGATGGTTTGACTTTTGTTTCTGCCTTTTACTTTTATTATGAAATTTAATCATGAAATACTGCAGCTTTGATGTTTTTCATCATTGCAAACGTCTGGACACGCTTGATATGTTGTTTATATGATATGTTGATTGTTATTTCAAGGTGATGATATTTTTATGTTACAACGTTAGCGGCTGCTCATAGCATGCTAATGTTAGCCGATCGATTACATGCTAACGCTAGCTGGCGATCGATAGCATGCTCACTTTAGCCGGCGATCGATATCGTGCTAGTGTAAGTGGCTGATCATAGCATGCCAACGTTAGCTGGCAATCGATAGCATGCTAATGTTAGCCGGGGATGGATAGCATGCTAACTTTAGCCGGGGATGGATAGCATACTAATGTTAGCCGGTGATGGATAGTGTGCTAGCCGGCGATCGTCAGCGGGTTAGCAAGACCGAGACCAACTTGAGAGAGACCAACTAACTGACCAACTGTTTAACTGCGATGTGATTGATACGGGCTAGCAGGCTAACGCTAGCGGGCTAACGCTATATATCCCGTTATAACATGAGAATATCATTATCATGAAATAACGTGATCATTTCACAAGCGTGTCCAGACGTGTGCATCACTTTTAAGTGTCCTCTGGAAGCACTTCTGTTGTGTTGTGGTCTTTGCAGCGTTTTCTAAATGCTGCGCTTGTGTTGTGAAACTGATGAAGATGTTTTCTCAGTTTGATTGTGTTTTGTGTATTTGCATGTGTTTTCTCTGGGCCACCGTATCTCTGTGTTCAGTCACACTTTGTATCATTAATGCTGGAAATCTTCTTTATAATCACTTTTGCTGACTTTAAGGTTCAGCGGGAGGTTTTTATTCTCCTGCTGCCTGGAAAACATTTAAACAATCAGATGCTGAAACAACAAATCAACCTTTTACAACGTGAAGCTCGTTCTGGACGGAGACGCTGACGCAATTAAAGCTCAGAGTTTATAAACTAAAGACCTTCAGGCTGTAAACAGACTCTCAGTCCGTCTCTAAGGAACAAACAGGATCCGCTGAGAACGATCAGATCAGATCCTGATTTTCATATTGTGGCCTTTTTTTCACTCTTTTATGTAACTTCATGACATCACTGAGTCATGTGATCAGTCCGTTAACTCTTCGATGCCTGCTGTTTAACTTTTCATTCTCATTCACATGATAAAGTGACAGTGAAGTCGATCAGAGCGACAGAACCAACAAGAAGTTTTTCAGATAGAAGCACTTCATTATATTATGCTTTTTTGTAAAGTGACCTTGGGTGTTTTGAAAGGCGCTTATAAATAAAATGGATTATTATTATTATTAAACGAGCCACAGATTCACCAGATTATTTATAAATCAGCTGTAAAGTTTCTGGAATATTCTTCTCAACATTGGTTTACTGTCACCTTAGCGTCAGCTTTAGGCTTAATATTAGCTTTTACATTTGCTAACAATAGCTTCTCATTAGCTTACACTTTTGCTTCTCATTAGCTTCTTGTTAGTTCAAAGTTAGCTTCTCGTTAGCTCACAGTTAGCATCTCGTTAGCTCACAGTTAGCTTCTTGTTAACTCACAGCTAGCTTGTCATTAGCTCACAGTTAGTTTCTTGTTAGCTTGTCATTAGCTTCTTGTTAACTAAACATTAGCTCACAGTTAGCTTTTCGTTAGCTCACAGTTAGCTTCTTGTTAGCTCACAGTTAGCTTCTAGCTAGCTCACAGTTAGCTTCTCATTAGCTCACAGTTTCTTGTTTGCTTGTCGTTAGCTTCTTGTTAGCTCACAGTTAGCTTGTTGTTAGCTTCTAGCTAGCTCACAGTTAGCTTCTCATTAGCTCACAGTTTCTTGTTTGCTTGTCGTAAGCTTCTTGTTAGCTCACAGTTAGCTTGTTGTTAGCTTCTAGTTAGCTCACAGTTAGCTTCTCATTAGCTCACAGTTAGCTCCTTGTTAGCAAAACAGCTCACAGTTAGCTTCCTGTTAGCTCATAGTTAGCTTGTCGTTAGCTCTCGTTAGCCATGCGAGTGTCTCTGTTTCACTGAATGTGCCTTTAACGTTTTGATGTTTACTTTTTTTCATAATATTTCCTAATTCCGCTCAGAGGAAATGACATTAAAATTTATCTTAGCCTTTAAAAACAATTAATGAATTACAGGAAGTTGCTGCCGAAGTAAAAAGCCCCGGTGCTCAGCTCCAAACCGCCAAATACAACCGTTGATAAGTATTAATATGAAATATTTGTAGATATTTACTTGTGTTTGGGAGGAATAACCTTAAAATATATATAAAATAATATTTTGAATGTCACTTTTATTTACACGCTGGAAAATCAGAAACAAACCAAAACTATAAAACAGATTAATTAGTAATATTTTTATAATTAAACTATAATTCAGAGAAAATTCTTGGCAGCTTAATAAACATGAAAATATTGAAATAAATTCTGTTATATTCAGATAATGATAAAAAAATATTTAGATATATTCTCAAAATATTCAGATAGATAAATGATAAAATATTCAGATAAATAATTAAAATAAGCTCATATTCAGACATTTATTGTCCCCAGATAGGTGGACGAGAATGGATGGATGGATGGATGGATGGATGGATGAATCCTGATGGTTTGACTTTTGATTGACTTTTATTTTGAAATTTGATCATGTATATCAAATATTGCAGCTTTGATCTTTTTTCATAATTTTGTTTGATGATGAATTTAATTTTTTTTTAGAAATCTAATCTAATAAAAACGACCAAAGCAGAATCAACATTTCTACTTCAGAGGAAAATATTTTGGTTAAAACTGATATTTCAGAATCATTTTGTTTAATAATTTGATGTTTCTGTTTTTACTGTTAAAACACAATAAATTATGTTTGAAGTCTCTGAGTCTGATTACCTTGTATTTCCATTTTATGTAACTTCATATTTTATTCCTCCACATTTATCTGACAGCTTCAGTTACTTTCAGGAGATTTAACATAAAATATGATTTAAAGTGATTATTATAAATAAAAGCACATTAACAGGATGTTAAATAGTAAAATGAGACCTGCACAAACATTAATGCATCAATATTAATGAAATATATTCAGAATATATAAAACAATCTGCAAAACAAGTACTTTTACTACAGTAATCTGATTACTTCTTCCAGTGTGTGCGCGCGTGCACACACACACACACACACACACACACACACACACACACAGACACTCAACATGAGTAAACACATTTAATTATATCAATAAACATAAAAACAATAGCAAGTAACAGTTAAACAGAGAAAAATACATAAATAATAACCATTATTATAAAACTTAATTACAGACTAGACTAAAACAATTTAAATACAGTAAATAATTAAGATTTTTTTTTTAATTATTGAAAATAAAAAAGTTAATAATGACAATTATTATTATTATAATTATTATAAAACCCAATTAAAGACAACACTTTAAAAAGTAAAATACAGTAAACACATGATAATAGTATATTTATTATTATAAATGATAACATGGATATGTTTAAAGGAAATCCCACCTAAAATAAGAGATATTTGTCACGTGTTTTCATTTACTAGTAAAAGAAAGAAAGAAAGTTTCTGTTTTTTTTTTTTACTATAAATCTTTAATTTCAGTGTTTCTGGGGTTTCAGCCGATTAACTTAAAATCATTAAAAAACTGTGAGGATTTTACTGAACTACAATTTGAATAAGAAAGCCAAAGGACTTTTATTTTGACACATTTCCTGTCAGAAGATGTTGTGTATTTATAAATAATCTGAGAGACTAAATAAAGATGTAGATGAATTCATCACATCACTTTAAAATCTTAATAATGTATCTGAAGCTGTAACTTCCGCTCCATGTTTCTGGTCTTTGAATGCATCTCTCAGTTTCCTGCTGTTTGAGTCACATGACAACTCGTGCTACGTTCAGGGTCTCACAGTAAAGTCCGGAAAGAAGAGACGTTGAGACAAATCAAACTGACTCCAACAAACGAGCTTCATTCAGACAAACAGCAGAGAAATATAATATAATATAATATAATATAATATAATATAATATAATATAATATAATATAATATAATATAAATATTAATATAAAGCATTAATGAGCAGCTTGAACACAAATATTTATATTTTAAACCACTTAACGCATTTCAATTATTTATGTATAACTTTTACTCATAATAAATAAAATACATATTACATAACATTATTCCTATTATAAGTTTATTTATTCATCTTAATGTATATAAAATGAATTTAAAGATTTTTATGTTATATTTGTAATACTTTTTTTTAATTTTACTTTCATCTGCTCACTTTCTAAATTATTTTTAATTTTTATTTCAAATATTAAATTTAAAATATTTTGCTTATTCCCGCCACAGTGTACTTTTTTATTAAAGCATTTTGGTGATTGCATTTTATTTAAATTTAATTATTTGTTTTATTACTTTTATTCATATTAATTGAAGTATATAGAATCATAACTTTACTTATTTAATTTGATAAAAATGTTTTATTCATCACTACATAACAACATGCTTTTATTTTATTTTTGTTGAATCTTTGTTGTTTTTTCTTTCGTCTGCTCACGTTCTAAATTTTATTTCTTTTATTTTTATTTCAAACATTAAATAAAAAAACATTTGGGTTCATCTGGGGAATCAGTGATGATAATCCGATTAACGTTCCCTTATTATTATTATTATTATTATTATTATTATATTTCATCCTTTTTCCTCCGAACTTTGTTTCCACGTCACGCTGTGTGTCTCCTGCGGTCCGTGAACGCAGCACGGGTTTATGAGCGGAGCAGCAGCAGCAGATCAGATGTGATGGAGCTGTGACGGGATGAGGGACACTCAGTGAGACACCGAGAACCTGCAGAGACACACAGGGACAGAGAGGACACCCGCAGAGACACACACTCACACACACACACTCACGCACACACACACACACACACACACGCACACTTCTGGACAGTTTCTGGTTGTTTCTGGGAGTTTGGGAGAGAGATGTCTGAGGCGCAGAGCAGCGGAGACATTCCTGATGAGTCTGCAGGAAAAGGAAAAGGAAAAGGAATTCCAAACGGAGGGAATGCTGCGAAGAGCCAAGAGGTGAGAGACACTCTGAGACACTCTGAGAAACTGAGACACTCTGAGACACTGAGACACTTTGTCCCATGTGTCTCCGTGTGAGAGACAGATCATCTGAGCTGTGAATGATTCACGGAGTCAATCATTAACGGATATTTCCTTCTTTTTTGTCCCTTTAATGACCTGCAGCTGTCAGTGCCACTTTATTAGGTACACCTTTGCGACCCTTTATTTGCATTTTTTTTATTCTGTGTGTTTCATTTCATAATCCATCAGACACTCAGTATATTCTGTATTTTTTTATATTTTTAAAGTAAAAATGTATTAAAATCAAATTCATACAGACACATAAACACATTTATTTTGTTTGTTTGTGGTTGTTTATGTGTGTTTATATAGTTGTATTTTATTTTGTGTTTTTTTTAAAAGCCAGCTGATTTTAATAATAGTTTTGCACTTTATTATTATTATTCATATAATAATAATAATAATAGTAATAATAATAATATATAGTTTAATTCAGTCGAGACATTTGAATAATTTTATTTATTTTAATTTTTTTAATGGTGAAAATATAAAATTAATAAATAAATAAAGTCTTCACACATCCAATATTCAAATATATTGTTGTTGTTGTTTTTAAATGAACTGAAATAATTAATACGTATCAACAATCCAAAATCTGAATGTTGACACAGTCAGAGAGGTTTGAGTTCAACTGAATATAATAATAATTATCATTATTTAAGTCTTATAATAATAAAGTACAAAACTAATATTAAAATAAAGTGTTTACTTTTGTTTATTTTAATAAAAAAAATGTGACAAATTAAATATAAACACAAACATAAATAAACACACATTAAATATTTGTTGATGTGTCTGTTCAGACAGACAGATTGTTTGTAACAAACTTGATAAACAAACAAAGAAATAAATCAATAAACAGATAAAGATAATGATTTAAAATATAATATTCAATTCTCTTGATGTTTGTTGAAGTGCTTCGTTTGTTTATTTTTATTTTGTGTCAACTTCATGTTTCTGTGTCTCTCAGCCTGTCTGTCTCTCTGTCTCCCTGCTGTCTGTCTGTCTGTCTGTCTGTCTGTCTGTCTGTCTGTCCGTCCGTCCGTCCGTCCGTCCGTCCGTCCGTCCGTCCGTCCGTCCGTCTGTCCATCTGTCTGTCTGTCTCTGTCTTTCAGCCTGCCTGTCTCTCTGTCTGTCTGTCTCTCAGCCTGTCTGTCTGATATGTAACGTGGGGACAGAGACTAGAAGCTGTGTGTCTTTCAGGACTTGGACTTGGCAGCGACCTACGTGTCCGACGCTCAGTACAACAGGAACATCTACTTCGACACGTCTCCACAGGCCATCAGGTGAGACAACTGTCCAACTATCTAACTGTCTAACTGTCCAACTGGTCCAACCATCCTACTGTCCAACCATCAAATCATCCAACTGTCCAACCGTTCAACCATCCTACTGGCCAACCATCCAACTGTCCAACCATCTTACTGCCCAACTGTCCAACCATCCAACTTTCCAACCGTCCAACTGTCCAACTGTCCAACCATCCAACCGTCCAACTGTCCATCTGTCCAACCATCCAACCGTCCAACTGTCCAACCGTCCAACTGTCCAACCATCCTACTGTCCAACCGTCCAACCATCCTACTGTCCAACCGTCCAACCATCCTATTGTCCAACCGTCCAAATGTCCAACATAAAACTGTTCCGTCCAACCATCCAACTGTCCAACCGTCCAACTGTCCAACGTCTAACTGTCCAACTGTCCAAACATTCAGCTGTCCAACCATCCTACTGTCCAACCATCCAACTGTCCAACCATTCAACTGTCCAACCATCCTACTTTTCAACCGTCCAATTGGCCAACCATCCAACCGTCTAACCATCCAACTGTCCAACCGTCCAACCATCCTACTGTCCAACCATCCAACTGTCCAACAATCCAACCATCCTACTATCCAACTGTCCAACAATCCAACCATCCTACTGTTTAACCATCCTACTGTTCAACTGTCCAACCATCCTACTGTTTAACCATCCTACTGTTCAACTGTCCAACCATCCTACTGTTTAACCATCCTACTGTTTAACCATCCTACTGTCCAACTGTCCAACCATCCAATTGTCCAACCGTCCAACCATCCTACTGTCCAACTGTGCAACCATACTACTGTCCAACCGTCCAACCATCCTACTGTCCAACTGTCCAACCATCCTACTGTCCAACTGTCCAACCAGCGAACCCTCTGACCGTCCCTGCTGCTGGTCCTGCAGGACATCCTCCTGTCAGCAGCAGGTTGTGTCTCGTCTCTGAACGATGAGAGACGATCAGGTCTGAGGACAGGAAGTCCTCTGTGTCTCTCTGTGTCTCTGTGTGGTTTCAGAACAAACACCGCAGCTGCAGGAAGCCACAGAACCTCCAACATCTCTCACAGTATTTCTGTTCCAGTTGATTCATCCGACTGAAGTTCAACTGGATGATTCTGATTGAATCCAGTTCAACTGTATTAAAGCTGATCTGAACTTTATGAGTCAGATTCAGAAGTGAAGCCTCTTTATGTTTTATATTAATATGATGCTGATTAAAACCAGCAGCAGAAACTTGATTATAATGTTATTATTAAAATTCTTATCCACAACAATGAGGTCAAAGGTCACCACACAAAACACCCACACACCAGAAAAAACTCACAAATTTATGGAAAAAAATAAAAATAATAATCATACAAAAAACAACAAATTAACAAGAAAATTGTTACAAATTTACAAGGAAACAAATATGTAAATTTATGAGAACCCCCCCACAAATTTAGGGGAAATAGCTCACGTATTTACAAGCAAAAAGGCATATATATATGAGAAAAAAAGAAAACAAAATCACAAATTTACGAGATTTTTTCCCCGAAATTTATGAGAAAAAAACCCCCAAAATTTGCAGGAAATTTTTTACAAATTTACAATAAAAAAAAAAATCACAAATTAACAGGGAAAAAAAATAAAAACAGAAGAAAATTGTTACAAATTTACGATAAAAAAATCACAAATTTACTAGAAAAAAAGGTCAAAATATATGGGGAAAGGCTCACACATTTATGAGAAGAAAAAGTCACAAATGTATGGGAAAAAAACAAAAATTTAGAGTAAATATCTCATGTATTTACAAGAAAAAGACACATATGAGAAAAAAATAAAATAAAATCACAAATTTACGAGAAAAATAAATCAAATTCATGAGAGAAAAAAATAACAAGAACATTTTTACAAATTTACAATGAAAAAATCACAAATTAACGAAGAAAAAAGTTACAAATATTCGGGAAAAAGGCTCAGACATTCTTGAGAAAAAAGTCATAAAAAGTGTTTAGCTGTTCCCCTTTCAGATTCTGTCCAAACTGAACCAGAGACACACAGAAAGAACTGTGGATTAATCGGCCTCTGGAACTCATCCGTCTCTTCCATCTGTCTGATCGCAGCTCTTTCTGTCCTCAGACTCTACCAGCTCTACAACCACTGGCTTCCCAAGGTGCTGCTCTACTTCTGCATCCTGGTCGATCTGTCTCTGGCCGTGTTTGAGGAGCCAGCCGTCCACCTGCTGCCCACATGGGTGAGACAAGAAGCTTTGTGGCTGCTTTTCCTGCTGAGAAAACCCCTTACTGTGAATCTAGTTTGTCAGCCATCCATCCTCTGAATGCTCCAGGTCTGTTTGTTGTTGCAAAGTTTCATGAGGCTGATCCTAGAGGTCACAGCAGCTCATTTTATACACTGAGCTCAAGTTTTACTCACTAACATCATCACACATGAACAACATTGGGCTCATTGAATCCACAAGAGTCTCAGCTTCCCAGTCAGACCCGATTTATGCAGCTCACAGACTGTTTAGGGACCCCAGGATGCACAAAGATTCACACACAAGAGGACACAACAACACATTTACTGCAGGAGAAACACTGACTGTTATCAGCATGAAGTGGGCTTGTCAGTAAAGAGGAGACTCGTGGGTTATAGTGGATAATAATAATAATAATAATAATAATAATAATAATAATAATGACAATACAATGTTAATAATGATAAGAAAAATAATAATAATTATAACAATAATAATGTATGATAATAATAATAATAATAATATTTGTATTATTATTATAAATAATAATAATAATAATAATATTTGTATTATTATTATAAATAATAATAATAATAATAATAATAAAGTGTCCAGGATGTTATTGTAGATGTGTCAGTTGGATGAAACAGACGTGCAGAGATAAACTGTAAACAGATAAACTGAACAGTTTACAACATGTTTATCTACAAATATTTTTTGTGGTTGTGTGTCAGGTGACAATGCTGGTGGAGCTGTTCTGTCTGCTCATCTTTATTGTGCGACTCGCTCACTACGCCAGAGTGATCCCCCGAGACAAGTTCTGGAAGGACCCCAAGAACATCTGCATCATCGTCATCATTTTGGTATGAGGGGCTTACTGATGTCATCTGGGCAGTGGGAGGGGCCTCATGACATCACCAGACCAGTGCATGAACTGGGACCTGAACCTAGACCTGAACCTAGACCTGAACCTAGACCTGAACCTAGACCTGAACTGGGTGAACTGAGACCTGAACTGGGACCTGAACCTAGACCTGAATCTTGAACTGAGACCTGAACTGGGACCTGAAACCTGAACTGGGACCTGAACGGAGACCTGAACTGGGACCTGAAACCTGAACTGAGACCTGAACTGGGACCCGAACTGGGACCCGAACTGGGACCCGAACTGAGATCTGAACTGAGACCTGAACTGAAACCTGAACTGAGACCTGAACTGAAACCTGAACTGAAACCTGAACTGGGAACTGAACTGAGACATGAACTGAGACATGAACTGGGTGAACTGAGACCTGAACTGGGACCTGAACTGAGATCTAAACTGGGACCTGAACTGAAACCTGAACTGGGACCTGAACTGTTCTGAGTTTTATGATGTGATAATGTGAATAAACTGAAGTCAGGTGAGTGGACAGTCTGTCTGTGAGGTCTCTGAGTTTTGGGGTTTTCAGACCTTCCCCTGCGGGTCTGTGTATAGCCTCAGAGGGCGTGGCGGTGGTGAGGTGTCGGCGTGCTGCTGACCGTTGGTGCTGCGTGCTGCAGTTCCTATGTGTCTTTGTGCTGACGAGGCGTTTTGAGTTGTTGTGAAAGGATCTGCAGCCTCGTCAGCAGAGACGCTTCCTGTCTCTTCTTCTCTTCCTCTAAAACATTCTGTAGTTCTTCGGTCTCTTAGAGTCCAGCTGACAAGAAGTAGAAAAACTACAGACAGTATTAGAGTACCAGTGTATTTATATTTGTGTGTATGTGTGTGTGTGTGTGTGTGTGTGTGTGTGAGAGTGTGTGTGTTTCATTATATTTCCTCTTTTTTTTTTCTCTTCAGTTGTTTTTAAATTCTCACGTTTGTCTCAAACAGCAGCAGTCTGAATCAGGTCAACTTCTTCTCGTTAACTTGAATATTATTTGAGTATGTTTGTAAGAGCCACTATATACTCTTCACCGGGCTTAATCCTATTATTCTTCCGTTTCTTCCATGACAAGTGTGCTATGACTAAGGGTTTTGGCAAACGGTTTTCAAATTATTCGGCAAAAACACAGCAAAAAATCCCCCCAATGTTACCCTGTGAAGAGGCTAGAGTGGATCACATCATCGATCGCTAGAGTGTAGAGGGAGTTCTACAGAAATAATTCATACATAGAAACGTAGAAAAATGTGTCTTCTCACTCACATTTATCTGCTAAAGCTGTCAGAGTTACAGTTTGGGTGTAGGACGCACAGATGCACCACCAACATGCACCAAAAGCCTCATTGACCGCAATGTTAAAAAGGAGGGAAAATTTCTGGAGGAAAGCAGTGGTACCAGTTTCTTCTGATTGCTCTGAAAAACAATTTCTTAATTTGTATTCACAAAACATGCATGTAGATGGCTGAGAGTCAAGCACACACAACATTTCTTTAGAAATTTTCTAGTTATTATTATTATTATTATAATAATTATTATAATTATTATTATTATTATTATTGTAACACAATAATATCACTGGTCTGTTTTATTGAGACATCTTGTGACAATAATTATTCTGTGTGTGTCTTTCTGTGTGTGTGTTGTGAATGTATTGTGTGTTTTGTGTCTATTGTGTGTGTGTGTGTATTGTGTGTGTGTATTTGTGTGTCTGTGTATTGTGTGTTTTGTGTGTGTGTCTGTGTCTGTGTGTGTGTGTGTAGCTCTCTCTGGTGGATATGATGGTGTACGGAGCTCTCACAGCTACTAACTGTTATGCTGTCCGCTGGTCCAGAGTCCTGAGACCCCTGCTGCTGGTCAACGTGACCGAGGGACGCCAGGTACCTGTCTCACTGTCTCATCTGTCTCACTGTCTCTCTGGTCTCACCTGTCTCACTGTTTCACCTGTCTCTTTGTCTCACTGTCTTATCTGTCTCACTGTCTCTCTGGTCTCACCTGTCTCACTGTTTCACCTGTCTGTCTGTCTCACTGTCCCACAGACTCACCTGTCTCTCTGTCTCTCTGTCTTTCTGTCTCACCTGTCTCACTATCTCATCTGTCTGACGGGCTCTCTGTCTCACCTGTCTCTCTGTCTCACCTTCTGTCTCACTGTCTCCCTGTCTCAGTCTGAATTCATGCTTTGTCTCACTGTCTGTAAAAATTGATGGTTTCTGAATGGAGTCTGGCCTGTTTACATCTTTATATTAACTCTGTATATAATAGAGAGACGTATAAAATGAGCTTCACACTGTCAAACTGAAGCAACAATTGTTTGCCAACTTATTATAATATCTGACTTTTTAAATCACAGTTATGAAATACAGGAACGTTTTGTGTAAAAACAACAATAATTTAGATTAATTATCTCTGTTTTATTGAAAAGACAAACAAGAAAACAAGATATATAAAAGTCTCTCTTGTAATATATTACATTATATTATATTATATTATATTATATTATACTATATTATATTATATTATATTATATTATATTGCATTATATTATATTATATTGAACTCTTTGATTTTAACTATTAGAATCATTTAAAGGATTTGTTTCTGTCTGTCTGTCTCTTTGTTTATGTGTTTGTTTGTTTTGTTTGTGTGTGTGTGTTCAGCTGCGCAGAGCGTTCAGGAGCATCCGGAACGCTCTGCCTCAGATCTTCTATGTCTTCCTGCTCTTCATGTTCAGCGTCCTCATCTTCTCCCTGATGGCGCTCAAACTGCTCGGCAAGCGGTGAGGTCACTTCCTGTTTCTGCCTCAAAACCCAAAATGTATTTTTTATTTACAAATGTATTTATTTATTTCTGTGTCACCCACCATCGTGCTTCAGAGGGTCAGAGGCAAAAAATAAATATATAATAATAAATAATCAAATAATAACACATTTTTTTTGTTTGTGTGAAACGTATTAAATGAGAGCATACACACACACACACACACACACACACACAGTTTTCTGCTTGTTTTTTTATATTTAATAATTTTATATGAAGCTGCAGTTTGTTTGATAAGCTGCTTGAATTTCCAAATAAAAGCACAAAAGAAAGAAAGACCCCAAATGCCAAAAAAAGACGTAACGTGACAAATTTGACTTAAAATGTTTTTTAAAAAACAGTAAAATGACCAAAAAAAGTTTATATGAAGCTGCAGTTGTTTGGTTACATACTGTAATCTGCTTGAATTTCAAAATAAAAGCACTTCCTGTGTGTTTTAGAGGTCTGAAGACGATCGATGGACATCCATACTTCACCAACTACCTGGACATCGTCTTCGACCTGTACGTCCTTGTCACAACGGCCAACAGCCCCGACGTCATGTAAGACCTCTGTCCTCTCTGTCCTTTTTAGGCAAAAATTATTTAATGTTGAATAAATGTTGAGATGTTTTTGATTGATTGTGTGTGTTATTTGTTGTGTTTATTGTTTGATTGTTTGTCAGGATGCCCGCATACAACAACAGCTTCTTCTTCGCCATCTTCTTCATCCTCTACATCCTCATCAACATCTACATCTTCATGTCTGTCTTCCTCGCTGTTGTCTACAACAACTACAAGAAATACCTGAAGGTACGAGAGGCTGTTTACACAGAGCAGAGAGGAGAGGACAGGAGAGGCTGTTTACACAGAGGAGAGGACAGGAGAGGCTGTTTACACAGAGCAGAGAGGAGAGGACAGGAGAGGCTGTTTACACAGAGGAGAGGACAGGAGAGGCTGTTTACACAGAGCAGAGAGGAGAGGACAGGAGAGGCTGTTTACACAGAGCAGAGAGGAGAGGACAGGAGAGGCTGTTTACACAGAGCAGAGAGGAGAGGACAGGAGAGACTGTTTACACAGAATAGAGAGGAGAGGCTGGAAACATGACAATACTTCAATATGTGGAGAAAACTGTTTTTTGTCATTTTTTATTTTTTGGTAATTTTGTGTTCTTTTGGTTTGTTTTGTGTCATTTTGAGTCTTTTTTTGTAGTTTTACATCTTTTTTGGTAATTTTGTGTCTCTCTTTGTCATTTTGTGTGTTCTTTGGTCAGTTTATTATATTTTTTGGTAATTTTGTGTTGTTTTATATTGCAACATTCAGGACACTTGGAAAAGTGTTTATATATAAATTCTGTTTTATTTACATTTTCAAACAGTAATTGATGAGTTTGTCGTCTCCGGCTCCATCAGGAGGAGGTACGGCAGCTGGTGAGGGCCAAAAGGCACAAGATGGTGCGAGCATTCGCGGTGCTGCAGGAGCAGCGGCAGGAGGGCGGGGAGCCCGTGGTGAGCCGGGAGAACTGGAACAAGATGGTCCGACTGGTCCGCTCCGACATCAGCAACGCTCACAGAGAACTGCTGTGGAGCGTCTCAGACAACAACCAGCAGGGCTGCATCGGTACACACACACACACACACACACACACACACACACACACACAGTGGCTGTATCTAGAAGGACACTGCATCATCGAAGGACTGTCCCAATGTCCAGGATCCTCCGGAGGATAAATTCCAAGGATGCATGTGTCTATCCTCCGTGCGCTCCGACTACCCATAAAGCCTTGCGGTCACCGGTCTACCGGGAAATTTAAAAGCTGCGAGCAAAGAAACAGCGATGCCGGCGGCGTAATATGAATTTAAATATATAAGTATTTTCAGTTTACGCTTAATATTTGTTTTCACATAACCTACAAAACGTGTGTTCAATGTCAAGCAAAAACATAAGCATAAAGAAATGACAGTATATTTATCTAAAGATAATGAACATCATGTTGATACATTACCAATTAAATTAACTGATGTCGTCTCAGTCGCTAAAGTTATTAATGTTTTGTTTTTTTTAAAGATATTTTTTTGGCCATTTTTGGGCTTTATTGATAGGACAGAGTGAAGGGGGAGACAGAGGGGAAGACATGCGGGAAAGGGCTCTGAGTCGGATTCGAACCCGGGCCGAGATGATGAACAATATGTAAAGTACACGTAGCTATGCCATTCACAGAGTTACACATGTGTTTTTAACAGATGGTCTAACAGACCGACAGCCTGCTGTTATCTGTTATTGTTATTTATAAATAACTGTTATTTTCCTGTACAGTAAAATTTAAAAAAATCACAGAACACTCCATCTCCATGTTGAGTTCTGCTGCAGGATCAGTTAAATATTCAGGCTTCATCCACTTTGTGCCTTTTGCTTGCTAATTCGTTTAGATTCAACTTTAAAGCATCTTCTTCCATTTCCACTAATATGTGTCAGAGTGCTGATGTTAAAGCCACATCATGTCTGAACTCCAGACATGGCTCCATTAGTGGTTACAGCAGAGAGAGGAGGGACTCTGGACTCTGGAGGACCCGACTCTGAAGGAAGGATCCTACCAAGGAAGGATCCTTGACATTGGGATACAGCCCGGATCTTGGCTACCAGACTCCCAGGATGCAATTCACCGACAAACGTCCAATCAGCTCAGTCCGAGATTTACACAGTCAGTTAGTGAGGGAGGAGGATGAGTCAGACACACAGGGCTTTCACCAGGAGACAGACAAATAGAGTTAAAAGGACAAAACAGAAAGACATCAAATGCCAAAAGCAAGACATAACGCGAGAAAATAGACTTAAAATGTTTGTTAAAAAGCAGTAAAATGACCAAAAAAAGACACAAAATTGTCAATAAAGACACAAAATTACCAAAAAAGACAAAAAAATTACCAAAAAGGTGTAAAATCACTAAAGAAAGACACAAAAAAATTACCAATAAAGACAAAAAAATACCAACAAGACACAAATTTACCCAAAAAATACATAAAATTACCAAGACACAAAATTACCCAAAGAATACACAAAATTACCCAAAAAATACAAAAAAATTACCAATAAAGACACAAAATTACCAAAAAGACACAACAAATAGATACAAAATGACCAATAAAGACACAACAAATAGATACAAAATGACCAATAAAGACACAAAATTACCCAAAAAATACACAAAATTACCAAAAAAGGTGTAAAATTACAAAAAAAGACACAAACTTACAAAAAAGACAAAAAATTGCCATAAAGACACAAAATAACCAAAAAGACCAAAAATAGCAAAAAATTACAAACTTACCAATAAAGACACAACATTACCAATAAAGACACAAAATAACCAGAAAAGGTCTAAAATTACTAAAAATAGACACACAATTACCAAAAAAGACACAAAATTACCCAAAAAGACACAAACAGACCAAAACAAATAACTTATAACTTAACTCATAAATAACCAATAAATAGCCGTTAACTGTCTCCCAGCAGAGCAGCGTTTGTGTCCATGTGGAACCAAAGTGCAGCATGTGATTCAAACATCTCTTCCTGCTTCATGTTTTTACTGAACTATGTCACTTCCAGTAGTCACGTCGTCCTCCTAACTACTTCACTTCCAGCATTTACATCATTTATTTCCTCTTTAAACTGTCTTTAGGAGCCAAACCAGGAACTGTTTGGCCCTAATCTTAGAGAAGTGCTGACGGAGCACTTATTCAACCAAACACACACACACACACACACACACACACACACTGACCTGCTGTCAGACCTTCAGCAGTGTTTCCTGCCGTCCGCTTCCTGTTAAGTTCTGCTTCAGTTTGTGTTTGATGATGAGAGAACAAGTCAAAGATCAGCTCAAATATATTTAGTATAAATATAAAACTAGATGTTCTCCTCACTAGATTTGGACCCAATAAAAGAATAAATAAAATCAGATATCCTTAAATAAATAATGAAAATATAGAATTTCCATAATTGTTTTGCATTAATTACCGGTAATGTATTTATTAATACATTTATTCATTTGTTTAACTTTTTTTGTGTTATTTATTTAAAACCAGAGAAATACATGCACAAATACATACACATTATATTTAAAAAAATATTTCTACATTTAATAATTTATTTTGTTAATTAAAAACCTGAGATAACGTCAAATATATTTAGTATAAATATAGAACAAGATGTTCTCCTCATTAGATTTGGAACCAATAAAAGATAAAAAAAAAAGAACAGAAATACTTAAAAAATAATGAAAATAAATGTAAAAATATAGAATTTCTATTATTTAAAAAATGTATTATTACATTTATTCATTTCTTTATCTAATTTTTTTGTTATTTATTTAAATACATGCATGGATATATCAATAAATGTATAAACATGTAAATACATGTGGAAATGTAAAAAATAAATGTGGAAATAAATAAATAAATAAATGAAAATGTAGAAATAAATTAAATACAGAAATGCCTAAATAAATCATACAATAAATGTAAAAATGTAGGATTTTCATATATTTGTATTTTCTACATTTATTATTTATTTATTAATTTAAAACTGGAGATAAGGTCAAATATATGTAGTATAAATATAAAACTAGATGTTCTCCTCATTAGATTAAGAACCAACATTAATAATTCTCCACTGAGAGGATGGAAATAATAGATATATACTTATACTATACTATATATATTTATATATATATATATGTATATTTTATATATATATATAAACACTTAATGTGTTAAAAAAATATCAAACATATCCTGGTTTGTTTTTACTACATGATTCCATGTGTGTTCTTTCATAGTTCTGATGTCTTCAATATTAACTATTAACAATATAAATGTATAAACTAACATTTATTAAGTTTATAAACTTTATAAACTAACAACAGTTATTAAGTTTATAAACTTTATAAACTACCAACAGTTATTAAGTTTATAAACTTTATAAACTAACAACAGTTATTAAGTTTATAAACAGGCGAAGAGAAGAAACAGAAAACAGAACAAAACTCTGATGATTCTGCAGCGTCACTCGGTTTATTATCTATATCTTCACAGAGGAACTAAAACAGCTTCATCATCTGAGAAACAGATAAGAGACACACACACACACACACACACACACACACACACACATACATGCATACTAAAAGAAACAGAAAACAGAACAAAACTGATGATTCTGCAGCGTCACTCAGTTTATTATCTCCATCTTCACAGTAGCAGTGTCGCACTCATACTTGGACAACAAGTATTTGAACGTTTTGTTCAGTAAAAATGTCTTGTTCAGCGTTTAAGACTGATTTATGATTTTTAAGACCTATATTACACACAGACACACACACACACACTCACTTATACGCACACACACACTTACCCACCTACACATTTCCCTGTATTATTATTATGTTATAGTAATATTATATATTTTTTTATAATATAATTAATATATATTAATGTAATAATAAAGTAAAATACTCCTCATGTTTAAGTTTTTAATTGCAGGATGTGAACCTGCTTTCACCTGGTGCTTTATTATAAATAATGAACTTTACTAAATAATATTTATTTATTGAACCACTGAAAGTCCAGCTGGTTTCTTCAGCCCTGAGCAGCGTCTGCAGCTCCTGACAGGCGTAGAGCAGGGCCACAAAGGACACGTGACACTTCCCGTTTAAACTCTGAACTCTTTCCCAGCTGAAGAGAAGCACCTGAACGCACCTGTAGGAAACTAATAAATACATGTTCAAAAGTAAAATACAATTTTTTAGCACATTAAACACAAAAGACACCTTTTCAATCCAGCTTGGAAACTGCACAAAATATTTCATAACAATATAAATAATAATAAACATAATATAATCTACATAATAATAAACTAATAATAATTTATAATAATAATAATAATAATAATAATAATAATAATAATAATATTTATTTATTTATTTCTGTTTGCCTCACAGAACCTGCAATATGTTTCAGTTTAACTCTTTTTATTTTTATTTTGTTATTTACTTGTGAAATGTGTTGTTTTTTTTTGTTGACTATCTTGTTTGTTTTTATGTGTCACTAAGTTCTTAAAAATATTTTTAATCTTTCCTGTTACATAAAGCCTCTATTGTTTTTGATTTAAGGTTTAAATTTGATTTGAAAAATATTATAAATATTTGGTATAAATTGTTGTTTCCATTTGTTAATCTTTCTGAGCTGATGGAGATCAAAGTGTTTTTATAAACATAATTATTTATGATATGACCCTTTATAAACACATTTTTGATTGACAGGTAAGGTGGCGTTCGTCCAGCTCGCTGACCTGCTGAACATCGAGGTCATCACGCTCAAGTCCAGGCCCCACCCCTTCCACCGCCTCTGCCCCGCCCTCTACCTGTCTGCCCCCAGCCGGCTAGTCTGCAGGCTCGTCCAGCACCGGTGAGACAGACGGGCAGAGAGACAGATTTGGCTAATTCGACGCTTTTGTAATTGCAGAAAATATTTCACTTTTTTTTCATGAATACAATTTGTCTGTGTGTGTGTGTGTACCTGTGTACCTGTGTTTGTGTGCGTGTGTGTTTGTGTATGTGTGTCTGTTTGTGTGTGTGTGTGTGTATGTGTGTCTGTTTGTGTGTGTGTTGTGTGTGTCTGTGTGTGTGTGTATGTGTTTGTGTGTGTGTGTGTGTGTGTGTGTGTGTGTTTGTTTGTGTTTGTGTCTGTGTGTGTGTGGTGCGTTCAGGGCCTTTGTGATGGTGTACGACATGATCATCCTGGTGAACGCCGTGTTCATCGGTCTAGACGAGGCGAACCCTCTGATAGCGAACTCTGAGTGGGTGTTCCTGTCTCTGTACCTGCTGGAGATCCTGCTGAAGCTCTACGTGTTCGAGCCACGCGCCTTCTTCTCCAGACACAGCTTCTGGAACTGGTGAGACCACCGACTCCGTCAAACAGCCCACAAACTGTGACACCTGAGCCTTCATCATGAAAACTGGTGGAAATTAATACAGCAATAAATACACCAATAAACTAATAAATGTATTCAAAAATAAAAAAATGCAAAAATTAAGAAAACAAATTTAAAGTAGTAAATAAAAAACATAATAATAATAACATAAAAAGACAAAGAATGAAGATAGAATCAGGAATAGAACAACATAATTAATGTGAAATAAGATGAAAGTCAAACACATTTATTTATAATTAATTAATTAATTATAATAATTTATAATATAATTATATAGTACTTAATAATTCATATCACTTTACCTCACACAAACTACAAGATGTTTTTGTGTTTTTAGAAATCTGCTTTTCCAATTCTATAACAGTTAAAGTTCAAAATTAGAGAAACATAAAGAACATGTGAATATCATGTGATCAGATTTAGATTATTATAAATTATATAATGTTGGATTATTAACCTCTGAACCTTTGAAACGTTTCTTCTCTGTAAACGCTTAACAAAAATCCAGTTTATTGTAGAGAGAAAGTGTAAAAACAGACGTTATCTTCCGAGTTTGAACTTTCCGATGGTTCTTGAATGGATCATCCGTTATGAAAGTTTCAGTTATAAAAAGTGACCAAACAAAGTTTAAAATGTCGATATTTGTGTCACACTTAACCCGAGAACACTGACATAACAGTGATGTCTGCTTTATTTGACCTGATATAATATATATGTTCAAGTACTTTGATACATGGCTAATTGAAGTACTTTGCTTTACTTCCCTCTTTACAAGGTCTCATAAAATAAAAAAGGTATCATGGGGGCCCTGAGAAGCTCTAAAATTTGTTAAAAATTAGGAAATCGTTGACATAATTACAAAAAATAGATGAATACAGAGCTGGGAACGCATTCTTCGGTCGGACAGAGGAGACGAGGACAGAGGAGACAAGGACGGGGGAGACAAGGAGACGAGGTTGAATATTAAGAATGAGAGCTTTGAGTCATGCAGTATTTGTGCTGCACTTCAGCCTCTTGTGGCCAAAACGAGTATTACAACAACAAACAGAAAAACAAATATTAACCTGGCAGTTAAAAAACTGGTGTTTCTTCTTATGTTCTTAAGAGAAAAAAATGATGCAGATCAGACTCACAGGAATGGGTTTTCAACAACTTTTAGTAACGGACCTAAACGCCTCGGCCGTGGGACAAGGCTTTATGGATTTATGTAACTGATGAATTATTGATTTAAAAAAACAACGACACTCGTTT
This sequence comes from Centropristis striata, assembly GCF_030273125.1. Classification (NCBI taxonomy): domain Eukaryota; kingdom Metazoa; phylum Chordata; class Actinopteri; order Perciformes; family Serranidae; genus Centropristis; species Centropristis striata. The sequence goes on from NC_081517.1 coordinate 11,171,036, forward strand.
TCTTTCTGTTTGTCTGTCTGTTTGAACTGTTTGTTTGTTAAGCTCAAGGTGTTTTCCAGAAACGTTTTCTGATAAAACTGAAATAATTTGTAAACCAATGAGCTGTCACGTGTTCACAGCTTGTCTTCGTCCCAGATTATCAGTACGAGGTACGTCTGTCTGTCTGTCTGTCTGTCTGCAGCTCTGAGGCTTCAGGTGGCTTCAGGTGGCTTCAGGTTCTCTGTGTGTTTGTGTTCCAGCGCAAAGTTCTTCTGCAGCTTGTGACCTGCAGCAGGTTCAGGGAGCAAAAGTCTGAAAGGAAAAATAAAAAAAAACACAAACAAGAAAAAAGAGACACCAGAACTGAAAGTAAAGAAAAGAGTTTTAGTTTTTTTCTTTCAGACTTTCTACAGGATGAAGCTGTTCATGCTCGCAATGACATCACAGGTTTCTTGTTATAACTGTAACTTCTCACATTTTAATAAGAAACATTTCACAGAATGGCCCGACTCATATGACATTATTCCTACTGATATTTCATTTTTCAAACCTAAATGTGATTTGTTTCTACAGACCAATCAGCGATTTTAAAACCAATATCTGATTTTTCAGACAGATATGATTTTTTTAAACTGACGGGTGATTTTTAAGACTGATTTATGCTTTTTTCAGACTGATTTTTCAGACCGTTATATTATTTTTCAGACTGATATATGATTTTTCAGACTAATATGTGATTATTCAGACTGATATGTGATTTTTTTCAAACTGATGTGATTTTTCAGACAGATGTATGATTTTTCAGACTGATGGGATTTTTCAGACTAATTTATGATTTTTTTTGACTGATATGTGATTTTTTTTCAGATCACCTTATGATTTTTTAGACTGATATGTGATTTTTCGAACAGATATATGATTCTTCATTGTTATATGATTTTCAGACAGGATTTTCAGACTGATTTACGATTTTTTCAGACTGATATGTGATTTTTCAGACCGATATATGATTTTTCAGACTGATATGTGGGTTTTCTGGCAGATATGAATTTTCAAACTGATATAGTATGTGATTATTCAGACCGATGTGCGATTTTTTTCAGACAGATGTTTTTTTCAGACTGATATGTGATTTTTCAGACCGATCCTCGATTTAAGACCTTGATGTGATTTTTCAGACTGATACAAGATTTTTTAGACTAATATATGATTTTTTCAGACTGATTTGCGATTTGTCAGACAGATATATGATTTTTCAGATCGATATGTGACTTTTTTGAATGTCGTAATAAGGTGAAAATATTGTCTTATAACGTGAAATGTTTTCTGTTGAAATGTGGTAACTTGTTGTTCCAACAATGATGATAATGCTGTGAGGGCGTGGCTCTGCTGCCCCCTGCTGGTGAGCAGCTGCTCTGTGTTTCATGGATGTATTAGAAGAACTTTGACATCGTCACATCAGGACGTTAAAAGTTGACAAACATAATAGATGTTTTGGATTCTGTTAATACATCCATGATGACATCACATGACCACAAAGGGGAGAAAACCTTCAGCTTCATTTACAGCGAACACCGTTTTTTTTTGCTTTCAGCATCATCGCTGCAGAACAATTAAAAATATTAATCATGAAAACTTGTTATCTTTGGTAAATGTTGTGTGTTGTGTTTTCAGGTTCGACACCCTCATCGTCATCTCCGCTCTGATTGCCACCATTGTCAACTCTGCCGTCACGTCATGTGAGTTTCTTCTGAATCCACAAAGTCTTTATTTCTTTAAAAAACAAACTGTAAGAACAGACATTATCCTCAGAGTGTGAACTTTCCGACGGTCCTTGAACAGATCATCAGTTCTGAAAGTTTCAGTTATAAAAAGTGACCAAAAAGAAACTTAAATTAGTGATATTTCCGTCATAAAGTTATTCTACATGTGTCATTTAAAATGTGTCCCGAAATAATGACAAACATTTTTTTATCAGAGAAATTCAACTTATTTTCTGGTTTCTGTCATTCTAACTGTGTTATTCTGCACAAAGACATGTTTGAGTTGTTCTGGTTGTGCTGATTCCACAGAGCTGCAGGCCTTATAGAGTATATAGATTTTATATGTTGCAGTGAAACACAAGGACACAGAGAAGAGGATGTAAAAAAAAGTTTAAAAAACTCTCTGAAAGGTTGGGGTTCGGAAGGTTAAATTAAAGAGTCAATTGTTTTTAAGTAAAAAAAACGTATTTTACTTACATTTTTAATTACAGTGTGAGACGTTTTGCTCTCGAACCTTCAGTTTGATCAAAATAAAAGAGACTAAAGTTTATCAGCTCTGACCCGTTTGTGTTTATTTGTGTTCTCTCTGATCGTCTCTGCTGCAGCGGGCAGCTACACTAGCCGGCAGATCCTCGACATTGTCTTCATCCTCAGAGTCCTCAGACTGATCCGCGTGGTGGACAGCATCAAAAGGTTTGGACACATCGTGTCTCCGCCTCGACTCGTCTGTATGCACGAGTCGCCTGTGTGAACGAGTTGCTTGTATGAACAAGTCGTATTTGCAAACGGGTTGTCGAGTCATTTGAGTTGCCTGTGTGAACGAGTCGTATGTGTGAACTAGTCAAATTTGCGAACAAATCTTCCGTGTGAACGAGTCATCTGTGTGAATGAGTCATCTGTGTGAATGAGTCTTTTGTGTGAACGAGTCGTCTGTTTGAACAAGTCGTCTGTGTAAAATTGTCATCTGTGTGAACGAGTCGTCTGTTTGAACAAGTCGTCTGTGTAAAATTGTCATCTGTGTGAACGAGTCGTCTGTTTGAACAAGTCGTCTGTGTAAACGAGCCGTCTGTTTGAATGAGTTGTCTGTGTTAACGAGTCAAGTCACAACGATGATGAGTGTTTCCCGACAGGTTCAGAACCATCATCAACACTCTGATCCGCATTGGACCGGCCATCCTCACCTTCGGACAGCTGATCGTTGTGAGTGTGAGAGGTTGTGTGTGTGTGTAAGAGTGAGTGTGTGTGTGATAGTGTGAGTGTGTGTGTGTGAGTGTGTGTGCATGAGTGTGTGTGTGTGTGTGTGTGTGTGTGAGAGAGAGTGTGTGTGTGTGTGTGTGTGTGTGAGAGAGAGTGTGTGTGTGTGTGCGCGTGAGTGTGTGTGTGTGAGATTGTGCATGAGGGTGAGTGTGTGTGTGTGTGTCTGAGAGAGAGATTGTGCATGAGGGTGAGTGTGTGTGTGCGTTTTTGTGTGTGTATGTATGTGTGCGTCAGTGTGTGTTCAGGCAGTGACCCCCCCCCTCTCCTCAGGTGGTGTACTACATCTTTGCGATGGTGGGGATGGAGCTGTTTAAGGGGAAGGTGTCGTACGTGTCGGGCTCCAGTGACCCGGCTCAGGCGTTCTGCTGGAATCCGCGGCTCAACAACACGGCCTTCGCTAAACTCAACTACTGCAAGAACAACTTCAACAACGTGGTGTCGTCCTTCATCCTGCTGGTGGAGCTCACCGTGGTCAACCAGTGGCACGATATCCTTCACTGAGTCAATAACTAGGAATACAGAGGAGGCTATCTTTAACAAAGGCCAAAAGTCCAGTATATCATAGACAGACACTGTAGAAACAGACGTAATCATCAGAGTTTGAACTTTCCCACGGTCCTTGAACAGTCCATCAGTGATGAAAAATGAACCAAACTGGTGTTAAATGTTGATATTTGTGTCAGAGTCTCTTTATTCTACATGTGTCATTAAGATAAAGCGTTTGCACTAACCAGATCCTGTTAAAGACATTAAATTCTGCTCCTCAGAGACACTGTGAAGACATGATTGATTCTGCTGACAAATATTCACTGAAAATCTGTTTACACAGAGAGGAGAGGAGAGGAGAGGAGAGGATAGTTTTAATAACTGAAGTCGTCAGATGAAGGATGTTTCCTTAATGTAACTCACTGATCAGCAGTGGCTTCGCCTCCGTCACTCACCCCACCGCCAAGCTCTTCTTCATCTTCTTCCACATTGTCGTCGTCATCGTCATCATCAAGTAAGAAGGAGGAGGAGGAGGAGGAGAAGAGAGGGGAGAGAAGAGGAGGAGGAGGAGGAGGAGGGGGGGAGAGAGAGGGGAGAGAAGAGGAGGAGGAGAAAGAGAGGAGGAGGAGGAGGAGGAGGGGGGGAGAGAGAGCAGGAGGAGAAAGAGGAGGAGGAGGAAGAGGAAAGAGAAAGGAGGAAGAGTAGGGAGATAGAAGAGGAGGAGAAAGAGAGGAGGAGGAGGAGAGAGAGAGGGGGGGGGCAGCAGGTGGAGCAGGAGGAGGAGGAGGAAGAAGGACTATGGAAAGAAAGGAGGAGAAAGAGAGGTGGAGGAGAAAGACGAGGAGGAGGAGGGAGAGAGGAGGAGAAAGAGAGAGGGGGAGGAGGAGGAGGAAGAGGAGGAGAGAGAGAGAGAGAGAGAGAGAGAGAGAGAGAGAGAGAGAGAGAGAGGAGGAGAAGGAGAGAGAGAAGAGTTTTCTCTTTTAAGTGAAACAGGAAACTGGTGTTTTTATATTTCCTCTTAGAGAAAGTAAATAAATCTTCCATAAATCTTCTCATCGATCACAAACAGAACTTTTTTTCGGTTCAGAACTTCACTGAGAGTCTGGATGTTTGGAGCTTTTCTTCACTCAAAGCGTCAGAATGTGGCGAGTGACGCTTCATTTCCTGTTTGTCTTTCAGCATCTTCGTGGCGTTCGTCCTCGAGGCATTCTTCGTCGAGTACTCGGTGGAGAAGAGCGACCTGCAGACGTCTCTGGAGAGGAAGATCGAGGAGCTGGAGCTGGCTGTGGCACAGTGCGTCTCATGTCCCAGTGTCCCTGAATGCAACACAACTTAAAATCAGTCAGCATCAAAAACCTGCGAAACATAAAAAACGGGATGAAACAGAATCAAAAATCAGCTTCTGATTAACTTTTAAATCTAAACAGAATTATTAAATTAAACAGAATTTTAATATTTAAACGTTTTTAGATTTTTTTGTTTTGTTTTATTGACTCTTTTCATGTAAAATGATTCAATAATTCACAAAAACTAACTTGAGCAAATATTAAAGGGAAAAAAAATTAACAAAATTTGTCGGATCAGAAATAAGTTTCCAGCATTTATTTACTGATAGTTATCTGTTAATCAATAAACTTTATTGATTATGCTTCTCAGTTTGAGACGATAAAAATGATGAAATGTAAAATACATTTATTTTAGTAATCGATCTGAATTAAATAAGAAATTGTAATATAAACAAAATTTTATAACTAGATAAAAAGACAAAAACAATAAAAATGAAGACAATTAAATGCCAAAAAACAAAAACTAAAAGCTACAATAATAACAATAAAAATAATAATAAATATAAAAGCTAGACTTAAACAATGAAAGACAAAACAAAAAAGAGGGATAAAATATATAACAATAAAAATGAGAATAATAATCAGTGAAAGTGATAAAAATACATAAAAAGACAAAACAAGAATATTAATGATGACAATATATACTGAAAGTGGATTTAACTACAATCATAATAATAATAATAACAATAATATTAAAGATAATAACAAAATAATAATAATCTATAAAATCTGTAAAAGCAAGAAGCGTGTGTGTGTGTGTGTGTGTGTGTTTGTGTGTGTGTGTGTGTGTGTGTGTGTGTGTGTGTGTGTGTGTAGGGCATATGTCGCTGATCGTTAGTCAGATTGAGATTTCGTATGCGGCTTGCGCATGGCACGAAGGGGTGCATCCTCAATTTTGAAGATTTTTTTATTCATTTAAAAAAAATCTTCATTATTTACGTAGGTCGTTTTGCAGCATTGCACTGTTTCCAATCGGAGACCTTTTAGGGGAGCTCCGCCCCATTGTGTGATAGGCCTACACCTGGTCAGTAACACAATTCACTCTGGATTTCCATGTCTGACTCATCTCATCTCAGTTTTAAAGTGTGCTACAAGGTTCAATAATTCAATAATTACCAATAATATTGTAATAGTTTTAAGCGAATATCAATGTTCAATATGTATGTGCTGGATGGTGTGCGTACCTTATGAAAAGTAAGTGTTTTATCTACTTAATCTCCCACTATACGAATACATACTTCCTACGGGCACTGCACTAGTAATAATAATAATAATAATAATAATAATAATAATAATAAATAGAAAAGCAGGCTACAAAAAATGCAATATTGAGACAGCTAAAAAAAAAAAATATATATATATATAAATTACAGTAAAATAAATAAAAAACAGAATTATAAAGTGAGCAAAATAATAAATAAAATATGTATTAACCCGTCACCAGCCGCATGTCCTTTAAATATGTTTGATAACAGGAACAAAATAATTTAACTTTTAATTTTGAATTTTTTCTCATCAGAGACGCTCAGCTGTGAGCATTGTCTGGAAGGAAGCACACCCCTTCACATTAAAAGCCTCAGATTAATCAATGTTTTTGTCATCAGGGAGAAGCTGGAGGACAATCTGGTGAACGCCATGGAAACCCCAGACAGCGAGCAGGGAACCGACCAATCAGCAGCCAGTGCGCCCGCCCTCATGTTCAAGATCGCTTCCAAAAGTAAGAAACTCAAACAAGAAATCACTTACTTCACTTATGATCAGGAGTGGAAATAATTAAATATAATATAACTTCTAAGTATATTATATATACATGAATATATATATATACTAAATATTGATTCATTTTCAACAGTGTGAAGAGCGAAAAAAAACCTATAAATAATTATTGTCATACAATATAGTATTAAAATTAAAGATAAAATAATAATACAATATAAAAAATTATAATGATAATTATAATTATAATAATTATAATTATAAATAATTATAATTTTAATATAATTATTAATGGTAATAACGTTTTTAATAATAATAATAATAATAATAATAATAATAAATAATAAATTATATTAATGCAATATGATGATGTTAATATGGTAATAATACAATTTATTTTAATATAATAAAAATATGCAATATAATATAAAGATATAATAATAATTATATTTGATTATAATAATGATAATAATAATAATATACAATTAAAATATAATAACAAAATATTAATGTAATAAAATTAGACAATATAATGTAAAGATAAAATATTAATACAATGTTAAAAAACATATAGAACTAAATAAGAATGCAATTATATAATTTTTGTATAATGATGATAATAATAATAATAATAATAATAATAAAACTGATAATAACAAAAACCATAACAATAATTTTAAATATCAAAATATCAAATGAATAATAAAGTGAGTGTGTGTGTGTGTGTGTGTGTGTGTGTCCCTGTCAGGGTATCGGACCGTGGACGCTCTGCTGCAGCGGATGTTCGAGGCCGACCTTGACCCCGAGGACTTCGCCGAACACGACGACGCCAACGGGAACTTTGAGAACCCAACGTTTAGCTCTGCATAGACACCTATGAACAAAATCCATATTTGTATCGTTTCTATAAAGTTTTGTACTCGGCATCATCAGACAGGTTGAAATGTGATTTTACCTGCTGTTTATTTTTATATTTGTGTACAAACATAAAGAATATTTACACTTTCACTCATCGTCCAATCTGTCACATCCAGGAAACACCAAATATAAATATAATAATATAATAATATATATATATATATATATATATATATATATATATATATAAAAATATAAATATATATATATATAAATAGATAATAACAATAATAATTACAATAACATTAATAATAATACTAATAATTTCATTAATTATTCATTAATTCGTATTTAAAAGGGTCAAATGTCTGCACATGTTCAATAATGTCAGAAATATTTTATTTGTAGAAAATAAATATCTGCAGAAAACGATTTAATATTTAATGTGACATTTATATTATATATATATATATATATACATATATATATACATATATATAAAGGATCTTTTCAGGAAGCAGGAGTCGTTTTAAATGAAATATAAAGTATTTTCACAATTAAAATCAAAGTGTGAAGCTGATTATTGATCCGTTGAGTCAGAATGAAGCTGTGACAAAACAATATAAATAAACAACATAGTGAGAAGAAGTGTCCCCCCCTGCTGGACAAACCGAGTACATTTACTCAAATACGTGTACTTTTACTGCATAAAGCTGAGAATACTTGTATACTTTTATTGCTGATACTGTCAGTATCAAAGAGTACTGTGACTACAGCACTGACTGACAGGCTCCAGAGGAACTGTTTAAACTGTTTTATTAAAGAAGAAAAAATGAACTGGAGGAGAGGGAAAGAGAGAGAGACAGAAAGAGGAGGAGAAAGGAGGTGAGATAGGAAGAGGAGGAGGAGAGAGAAGGAGAAAGGAGGTGTGAGAGAAATAGAGAGGAGGTGACAGAGAGGAGGAGGGAGAGAGGGAGGAAGAGGAGGGAGAGAGAGAGAGAGAGAGAGAGGAGGACAGACAGGAGAAGGAGGAGGAGAGAGGAGGAGGTCGGTATATTATAATTCAACCAAAGGTAAATATTGATGGCTAAAGAAGTTCAACAGGAAATATCTGAGGTTTTTGTTCACCTGCAGCCACACACCTGGACAGGTGAGTCAGGTCAAGCCATGCCCCTGTCCCGTCACCGGAAGTGACATAAACCAGAGAGAATTGTGCAGCCCAACAAAATAAACAACAACACAGGCTGAAAAAACATGTTTCTGCTACTTCAGTGGGGCTGCGGACAGACTCCGGGTTGACAGGGGGCGCTGCAGCGCACTGGCCCTTTAAGATGGAGGAAGAGTGTGTGTGTGTGTGTGTGTGTGTGTGTGTGTGTGTATGTGTGTGTGTGGTGCTGATGCTGATGCTGTAGAGATGGAGCAGAGGGAGTGGAGGAGGAGGATGCTGCTCGGCTCCGGACACAGTACAACAATCAGGTAAGAAAACAAACAAACAAACATCAAAAAACCGATCGAGGCGGCCGATCGAGGCGAACATCGAGCAGGCAGCCGAAGCCATGCGATGCTGAACCCTCTGTGTGTGTGTGTGTGTGTGTGTGTGTGTGTGTGTGTGTATATGTATGCGTGTGTGTGTGTGTGTGTGTGTGTGTCTGTGTCAGCGAAGCCTCGGGGAAACAATCGATCGTATTTATTTATTTATTTATTGTGTTTATTAAAATAAAGCTCCGGTTCGGCGGCTGAAGGCCCGACGGGGAGTGAAGGGAGGATGAGGCGTTCAGGTGCTGGCTGCAGGGTGGGACTGATCACACATAAAGGAGCCACACTGCATCCGCTCGGTGTTTTCAAAATAAAACCTAGAATCGAGAAGTTTTGTTGTATTTTATTTTGTGTGTGTATCTTTTTTTTTCTGTGTATCTTTTGGTCATTGGATTTTGGGTTCACAAAAGGATATTAAAAAACAAATGAGTGGTGATTTGATTTTTGTTTTAAAATAGAAACATTAAAATGTAAATACAATGCTTTTTGATTCATCGGGGTCAAAGGGGATAGACTATATTGAAAACATTATTTTATTTTTGTTTTCTAGTTATAATAACACAATTTTGTGTTTATGAAATCTTCCAACAATAAGGATGTTGTTGACATGAAGTCATCTTTGGTATTGGCCATAACAAATCTATAAACGATGTCTGTTTGGAGAAAAGTTCAAGTTGAAGAACAGGCTTCAGAAGAAAAGCATCGCAAAAACAAATGTTCACAGAATAAACATTTCTTGGTTTTAATACCAGAATCAAGAAGTAAAAGCAAATATATAAAACGCCTTATTTTAAATGAAGGTAAATAAAAACATGCTGATGGTTAAAATACACGTCCAGCTGAAATTAATGCCATCATATATGACAAAATATAGAATCAAATGTGTAAAATAAAAGTATATTTGAAAATATCTTACATATATATTTATATATAAAACATAAAAAATAACAATGCTATAATAATACAACCCATCCTTAATTATAGATCCTTTTTACAGCATATTATTATTGTATGTAAATTATCCATCTGGTCGTCACCTCAAGAAGAAATAAAGTAAATGTAAAAATGAATAAATAAATGCATGTAGAAATAAATACATATGCAAATGTAAAACTAAATGTGGAAATATTTGAATAAACAAATAGAGAAATACCTAAATAAATAATATATGTAAAAATATGGAATTTCTATGTTTTTTTTAATTTTATTTTTATTTATTTTGGTATGAATTTATTTCCCGTGCATGATGTGTGCTCTCATGGTGGTAAACATCTGGAGCTGCTGGAAACTTCCTGTATATTATTTTGAAAGTTTCAGCTTTGATTAAAGGTGCTAAAAGTTAAAACAGAGTTTGTAATATTCCAAATTCTACATTTTCAGAGAAAGATTTTCATTTTCACTACAGATGTTATTGGCCTCATTTGTTGCTAATAATCTGAATCTATATTGGACTTTAAAACCAAAACAATATGACTCGGTCCTGATGACTCGGTTTGTTTACACCGCCATGTCGGCAGGAAAAGTGAGACCAAAACTAATTAGCTGTCAGAGTTCACTGCACACTTTAATTCAAACACAATAATCTGATAATTGGGAATACTCTGCAGTTAAACATGTTGACAATCACTTTAGTAATGAGATATCTGAAAAACAGTTAAATTAGTTGGATTTCTCTCCAAGGACGTGATGTAAAACGCTGTTTTTTTCTAAACTTCCTGTGTGTAGCTGTGTGATAAATTTTGTTGTTTGTTGTTTATCTGAGTGTTTCCTGATGTTGTCTTTCTTTTATCCTGTGGAGACAAGTGCTTTTGTTCTATAATGGTGTTTCCAGTGTACGATATGAGACAGGTGCTTTTATTTTTGAAAGGATAGTGCTGGTAAATAAAAAGACTAACTTGAATATTAAGAGGTGCTTCGATCATTGTGAAGAGTTAACCCGTACCTGGCTGATAGGGACGAGATGTGTGGGTGTGTGTATGTGTGTGTGTGTGTGTGTGCTAATGCTGATGCTAATGTAAATGCTAATATTTGGTATTGTTGTCTCGGTGGCTTACAATGTTCCAGAGTGTTTCAGAATACGAATCAGCTTTACTTAGGGACTCTAAGGGTGTTTACTGATGGACAGTAACAGTTAAACACCAAAGTCCTAGAAATATGTTTTCATGAACAATCAGTTTAATAGTCAAGCATCATCCTGAGTAATATCACATGTGTGCAGATGTAAAAGAACCTCAGACTGTTTATGAATAATGTCCGTCGTCATGGTGACGTCGCTCGTTGGTTTGTGGACGTTTGAAGCGTCCAGTCCGGCCAGCAGAGACTAAAAATAAACTGTTAACACTGAAACTAAATCTCATTACCTGCTCGTTGTATGACTTTATTTGGTCATTTTGTGTCATTTTTTGGTCACTTTTTGTCCTTTTTTTGGGTAATTTTGGTAATTCTGTCTTTTTTTTTTTTTTTTTTTAGCATTTTTTGGGGTAATTTTCGTGTCTTTTGTTGCTCTTTCATGACTTTTTCTTGTACATTTACATTTAGTCATTTACTTTGATCTAAAGCGACTTACAGGAAGAATAAAAACAAACAATCAAGGTATAGTGCAAAAAAAGCTATTTGTGCATCAATAAGTGCTAGTGACAATTATTTAAGGAGTAGAATTATCGTGTGGTGCTAGGAGAGAAGATGCTCTCTTTTTTTAAAGATTATTTTTTTGGAATTTTTTTGCTTTATTGATAGTGATAGATAGAAAGGGAGTGATAGAGGGGAAGACATGCGGCAAAGGGAGCTCAGGCCGGATTCGAGCCCGGCTCCGCCGCAGCAAGGACTCATCCTACATGGTAAGCGCTCTACCGGTGTGAGCCACCAGCGGGGAACAAGAAATGCAAAGAGTCTGGATTGCCTTGTACCAACGGGGGTAGAGCCAGGCGCCGTTCATTGGAAGAGCGCAACGGTGGTGAAGTAGCATATGTCTGAATCAGGGCGTTCAGGTAGGTAGGAGCAGTACCGGAGACAACTTTGTAGGCCAGCATTAGAGATTTAAATTTGATGCGGGCTGCAACAGGTAGCCAGTGGAGCTCAATGAGCAGCGGTGTGACATGTGACCCTTTTGGCTGGTTGTAGACCAGGCGCGCCGCCGCGTTCTGGATCATCTGAAGTGGTTCTGTTGTGCAGGCTGGCAGGCCGTCAGGAGGGTGTTACAGTAGTCGAGTTGTGAGATTACAACAGCTTGTGTCAAGAGTGGGGTGGCATGTTGAGTTAGGTAAGGTCTGATTTTTCTGATGTTGTAAAATGCAAAGCGGCATGACAGGGTAACTGAGGCGACATGACTGGAAAAGGTGAGTTGGTCATCAATCATCACACCTAAATTTCTCACCATCCTGGTGGGGGGAAGACACAGGGAGTCAATTTTGATGTTGATGTTGTGGTGTATTGTAGCTTTAGCAGGGAGGACCAGCAGTTCAGTTTTTGAAAGGTTCAGCTGGAGGTGATGTGCCGTCATCCAAGTGGCTATGTCCTAGAGGCAGTCAGAGACCCGTGCAGAGACAGATGGGTCATCAGGAGGAAATGACAGATAAAGCTGAGTGTCATCTGCATAGCAGTGATAGGAAAAGCCATGTGAGCGGATAACCTGACCCAGAGAGGTGGTGTAGATAGCGAATAGCAGGGGTCCCAGCACTGAGCCCTGGGGAACCCCTGTGGAGAGGCAATGCAAATTAGACAAAAAGTGTCTTGTAATTTGTCTTTTTTGGTCATTTTGTGTCGTATTTTGTCATCTTGTGAATTTTTTTGTCATTTTCTGTCTTTTTGTCACTTTTTGTCTTTTTTTGTCATTTTGTCTTTTTGTCACTTTTCGTCTTTTTTTGTCATTTTGTGCCTTTTTTGTCACATTTTGTCTTTTTTTGTCATTTTGTCCTTTTGTCACTTTTCGTCTTTTTTTTTGTCATTTTGTGCCTTTTTTGTCACATTTTGTCTTTTTTATTTTATTTTTGCTAATTTTGTGTCCTTTTTGTCTTTTTTGGTCATTTTGTGTATTTTTGTCTTTTTTTTTTGTTTTGTTTTTGGTTACTTTGTGTCCGTTTTTACGTAATTTCTTGTCTTCTTTTCGTGATTTTGTGTCTTTTTAAGTACATTTTTGTTTGTTTGTAATTTTTTAGTATTTTTAAATGAACATTTTAACATTTTTAAATGAACCAAATGTTGAAATAAACTGTGATGAAGTGAAAACACGCTGAATAGCTCAAAGTTGTGATTAGATTTCCACGTTGCCGTGGATACGCATTATTCTGCTTCTATCCTGATGACAGCCACCTGTCAATCAAACCACATCTGCTTCATCATCTGTTTCCTTCTGAATGGGACCATTAGAGACTGAGACCAGAATGTTTTCTGAGATAATAAATGAGGAGAAAAGTCCTCTCAGTAGTCGTATCACTAATTCATAATGTTTGATGTTGTGGTTTATTTTAGAAAAATAAAATTCCAGCAGCTTGAGTTTCCCTTTTTCTTTGGTCTTTCTTTGTCTCAACATTTTTTTTTACACCAAATGAATATAAACACATCTTAAAGATTGAACAGTTTCACTTTCTGTTCTTTCAGTTCAGTGGGAGAACTGAGCTCTAACTTCTCCTGCCAGGACTTTAAATCTCTCTGTGTCCTCTCCCTGTCTCTGGCTCACTCGTCACTTGACCCTGTATCGCTATCCCTTTCCACCTGTCACTCACCTCTCATTTCTCTCATCTCTGTATTGAGAGTCGCGCTTTTGTTTACACAAATTTGATTGACTGAGCGTCAAGTGGGATGGCTTAACTTGCATGCAATTGGTCTGTAAGGTCCGCTAAGCAAATGCCGTAAAGGCTAGAAAAGCTGTGCTGGTTAAAATAGAAGCGTCCCATCTTAATGTAGAATCCCTCAATAATTTATTGATTATAGGTCTGGGTCCACATAGGATGGCCTCTGGGTCCAGACCTGCCTGTTAGTGACCTCTGCTCTAGATGAACTTTGCTGTTTGTCTGATGGTCCCTCTGGTTTCTGCTGCTGTGAACGCTCAAACCAACTCTGGTGACCAAAGAAGAACTCTGCTCCTCTTAATGGGGGTCTGGATTCTCAGAGTTGGTTCTCTGCTGGTGAGAACGCAGAGAACCGAAGGAACAGATGTGAGAATCAACACCAACAATACATTAAAAAGGAAGGTTGAAGGTCGCCACACAAAACACTCCCACACCAGAAAAAACTCACACATTTACAGGAAAATATCACTCATTTACGAGATAAAATTTACAAATTTACAAGAAAAATATAAATTTTTTTTACAGAAAATAAAATCACAAAGTCATAGCAAAAAATTAAAAATGTGTAAGAAAAAAACAAATATACGGGGGAAAAAAATAAAATAATAACGGGAATAGTTACAATTTTACTGGAAAAAAAAATGACAAGAAAAATAATCTCATATTTACAAGAAAACACAGAGAGACTTTAATGTTTACATCTGATCCTGTAAATATATAAAGTCGACCTGACAACACTCAAACACACAAATACATTTATTTAAGTTTTTTTGCACAAAACATGCAACGTATCATAAATATTTTCTTTAAAAAAAGTTTGTTTAAACCTAATAAATGCTGAATTTCTGTATAAATAATCCGTTTGCATAAAGCCAATAACGCAGAGCTAATAAGAGGTGAATAGTGCCTGAATTCTGTTTTTCTCTGTAATCAGCAGTAGGAGCGATGAGACGGACTCTTATTGTGAAAGTCTGAGCGGATGTTGAGTGTGTGTGTGTGTGTGCGGCGATTGACGCAGCTGGATGCGGAGCTGCAGTGCGGACAAACAGGCTGGAGCTGGAGAACCTGACACCCACAGACCGCCTCCCCTCACAGGGCTCCTGGATCCGCTCTGTCCCGGGTGCGATTCCCAGACCCGGTCCTGCAGGTGGAGGACCGACCTGCATACTCCCCATCCTCCCCATCCTCCTCCTCCTCCTCATCTGCAGCGGCGGAGAACCGGAGGAGGACCCGGACCAGGAGCGCTCCCGGACCAGGTTTTGCCCTGTTTCTTGCTGGACTCTGCGCGTCCCGGTCCCGCAGTGGGTCTGTGCTGCGCCGGACGGGCCGGTCTGGGCGCGCAGCCGGTCTGGTTTTGCTCTCGGGGACTGTTAGAGGAGACATCAATGGTGGTTTAGTCCTGCGGGAGTGTGAGGCCCAAAGCCCGGCCCCCCTTTAGAGGAACGGTGGGTTTTCTGGACCAGGACGTTTTGTGCCGAAATAAAATCCCAGATGAAGATTCCCAAAAGGCGGAAAAGGAGCGGACGGTGCGCCAGGTAGGCCTGATCCGGACCAGGTCGGCCCGGACCACAGAGATCAGTGCGTGTGTGTGTGTGTGTGTGTGTGTGTGTCCCGCAGTGATGCGTTACCGGGACTTCTCGATCAGAATCAGAGATGTTTGATCCGAATGATCGTGCAGGACCGGGACCAGGACTAACCCGGGTCGTGGCTCTGTACTGAGCTGTGATTGATAACCCGGGTCAGTCCGGGCCAGATTTATCGATCAGCAGGATGTGATGCTGCGCATGCGCACAGGGCGCCCATGACTGTGCACTGCAGAGAGGAAAGATTCAATATGATGCGGGGGGGTGGAGGTGCATCTTTACTAGAATAAAATAAATAAATAAATCTCTTTATGATCAAAAGGAGAATGTGTAGTTTAGTCTGAATCTTCAGATAAATACCTCAAAGATTAAAAACTTCTAGATTCCTTTATATTGAAGCTATAATAATTAAGGTTTTTAATTATTAAAACAAACACCAAATTACTTATATCTTAATATATTTTTTATAATAATATATATAATAAATATTCAACAATTTAGATTTCTTTAATGTGGAAAAATCCTGACACACATTAATAACATTTATGATCTTCAGATCAATAAATATTCACAAACTAAAAACATCGAACATAAAGAATTCAATTTAACTTTTAATTTTATTTTATATTATGTTATTGAGTGATGAAATCTTGTTGCCCGAGCAGAACAACAATAATAATAATAATTACAATAATGAAAATGATAATGATGATGATGATGATATAATAATAATAATAATAATCATCATAATAATAACAACAATACTACTAATAATAATGAAAATGTTAATAATAATAATAATAATAATAATAATAATAATAACAACAATGATAATAATAATAACAATACTACTACTACTACTACTACTACTAATAATAATAATAACAATAATTATAACAATAATAAAATAACATGATGTAACAAAGAGCAAATATTTAGATTTATATTCTGATGTTTCTTCGAGACATAAACATAAAGATAAACGACATATTCAGATCAATAAATATTCACAAACACATCAAACAATAAATATATTTTTTCCCCCCTGGAAATCAGGAGCTTATTTAGAGTAAAGTAACAACAGGAAGCTGTGAAGTTTATTCTGTTTCTGTTTGATTTGGATGTTTGTGACTGTTGAGACTACTGATGTTTACCATCACACTGGAGCTGCGTGTGAAGGACATAAGTAGAAATAAATAAATAAATAAATAGATAAAAATAAATGGAAAATACTATTTTTTTACATTTATTGTATTATTTATTTCTGTATTTCTGTTTTCATTCAATTATTTCTACATTTTCATACATTTATTTTGACATTTCCATGTGTATTTTTTTAAATCATAAATGTGACAAAAGAAACGCAGAAATAAATATCTAAATGTGGAAACTAAATCAACTAAATACACGAAAAATGTAGAAATAAATAAATGATGAAAGAAAGAAAAATAATAAATAACTCAATAATTAATCAAATAAATGTAAAGATGTAGAATTGTATTTTTTTCTTCTTTTTTTATATAGATTTTATTAATTTTTTGATGTTTCTTCATGTACTTTTTACATTTTTTTTATTTGTTAATTTATTTCTTTTTATGTCATGTTTAGCTGTGAGCTCAGTGCATTGAGCCTGCCGACGCTCTGTGTGATCGGCCCAAACGTTACAACAACCTGATGTCACTAAATGACGAGACAGGAACCGTTCGTTAAACACGACTTCTGTCCTGGAACGACACCAGTGTCGAGTCGGTGGATCTATTCTCCTGCTGATTGACAGATTAACATCGTCTCTGTGACGAGGCGGGTACGACTGACAGCGAGAAAAAAGCAGCGAAGCCGACACAGACTGTATGTAAATAATGGACGTAGTGACGTCTCGTTGGTTTGTGGCCTGTTTGAGGCATCGAGTTTAGCCTTACACTTGACGCCATCTTGGTTTCCTCCCGTTGTGTGGAGGAGCGAGAGGGATCTGACGACACTGACTACACACCTCACTACACCTCAACCTGACTGACTCATGTTAGAATTAACTGGAGCATTTACTGGGATGTTAGTTTAAATGTTCGGAAAACTGAACAGCGGCTCCTCGGAGTGTCTGTTAGTCCAACCAAGTGCTAAATAAGACATTTTAATGAACAAAACGTTCAAATCATCATCATTAAATGAAAATACAGTGAAAGGGTCAACGCTAAGAGACCAAACCGGTAAACAGCCTTTTATATATATATATATATATATATATATATATATATATATATATATGATGGCTCGCCTTGTTAGCCACTTGTCAGTCAAAGGTAGCCACACCCCAAATCATGCGATTGTTTATCTTCCAATTTCTTCTAAATGGGGCCATTATTTACACTATTAACATCAAATTGTCTTGAAGAAGATTTTTTACTCGTGATTGAGACCATAGTGTTGTCCTAAAAAACAATCTGAGGTAATAAATGAAGTGAGAAGTTTTCTCATTTTGTATTGAAATTAATGGACCCAAATGTTTCTGTAGCCGCCATCAGGTTTTTGCTCTAAAGCTCAGGAGGTTTGTAGCAGGCATTCTAGTGGAAGGAAATCGATACAGCACAGTGTCGCGATATTTTGCGTGGCGATATTATATCGATTCATGGCCGCCGAGTATCCATATTTAGCATCCAGTATTCACTGTTAGTAATCTCCTGGGGCCGGTATTTCAAAAGTGATCAGATAGGATTATCCTGGTCGGATAGGATTAAATCTAGATCTGATCTGAAAACTGGGTATTTCAAACACGGATCCAGATAACCCTGATCCTGAAGATCAGGATTCCGCTCCGGTAATCCAATCCTCCCTTGAATCCAGATAAAAGGCTGGATTTGGGTATTTCAAAACTCAAGGCAGATATCTGGATCAACTTGGTACCAAAATTTCAGGATCATCCTGATCCCACCTCAGAGGTGGATTTCACTTAGATTGACAAAGTCTCAGCTCCACTTCTCCTAGATATTTTTAGTCAAGATGTTCATTTCACTTAATCAAGTGTTAGTGTTTTACTTTTAATAATTAAAGTAGCCTAATTGAAAGAAATTTAAAGCATAGTAAAATATTTGACCCCACTTTCTGAAATTGCTGTAAATATATCATGCAGCACATTGAAGCACTTTCAAGGTATATTTTCATGCTTCTGATTATTGAAGACAAATTCTGTCAAACTTAAAAATGTACCTTTAAAATGTCTGGAAATAGCTTGAATGTGATTTTTAAAACATGCAGTAAGGTGTTTGTGTACAAACTGATTATTCTACTTCATCAAATCAGATTATATTTTGCTATAAATGACCATAATTATGTTTAGTGAGAGTCTTCTATATAAGGGAGACAAATTAGGATGAAAAATGTTTCTTATTGTGTCACTGACCAAGCTATATAGCATGAAAGTAATGCAATTACAATTTCAAGCAGTTTCAATAACTTTATTCAGAATCCAATAACATTGAATGGATCAATACAATTAAAGTGTTTCCAAGGATTTCCATCACTCATAGAGACCCGGTTGTCCTTAATAGCTGAGAGGTCCATGGCTGTGAGTGACTCTGAAAGTAAGAAAGAGAAGGTGTATGAGTATATCTTTACGTACACAAAGCATGACATCATCACCAGCATTACTGGAGCATTCTGACACTTCTAAATGACCCGTATAGTTAATACCGTGTAACTTTACGTTTCCTAAGTACTGCAGCAGCCTGCTCTGTACACGTGTTGCCAATAATGTAACGCTAATAAACTCTAAACAAGTTGGTGTTAGTTTAAAGAGTTAAGGTATGATGTACGTCCGATTAGTTCCTTTATAAGTTAAACCATAGACTAAAATTAATCAACAAAGCAGCTACCTCGCTAGCCCGCTAGCTACTTAACACACAAGTCAATGAAGCGGAGTTAGCTACCGTTAGCACGGCCGCGTCTCAATTAGCGATCGCTGCGGCCTGGTTTTAATTAGGTGACAATTCAAGAAGTTGGCTAGCATGATATGTTGGTTGGCGTTCGTATGGTCTTGAAACCGCTACACATTAGATGACTGTTAACTTACACTTTTGACGTGAAAGTGGTGCTCACTGCTCCTTTCGTCAGGTAGTCCGCCATGTTTCGATCCCAGCGTCGGAGACACGACAAGATTTGGAAATCCAGATCCGCCCACATGGACGTCACGGTGATCCACTCTGCCAATGTTTTGAAATACTCAGATAAAGTCAGCAGGGTCACCTTGATCCATGACTGAGAAAAGGAGGATTTCGTTATCCGGATTATCCTGATCCGGATTACAAATTTTGAAATACCGGCCCCTGGAGATCCTGGTATCATATAAACTAGAAGATGTAGGAATCTATAGGCTCCATGTGGTCGGGATATAGTGTTGGGAAGTTGTGGAAATAAAGCTGCAAAGTTTGGCTTTTTTCTGTTTGATTCAGAAACATTTTAGCAGGGAAGCTTGTTGTTTGTGAAAGTTTGATAAAATGCTGCAGTTGTTGTCTTCCATACATGTTTGATATCAGTTCAGTTCAGTTTGACTGAATACTTTGTTGAACAGTCTGTAGGTTTGACTCTTATTGTGGAAAAATAAAAAGACTGAAGTGAGATGAATACACTGAATATTTTCTCTGATTGGACAAAAAAAATCTTGATTTAATTTAAATTTGTGGACACAAAATGCAGTTAAACAGTTAAATCTCAATATATTGTATCGATACTCACCATATTGCACAATGCTTAAAATTTAATTAAACTCAAGTATCGGGATAAAATCGGATCGAGCTGATTTAAACCTGTGATGAATTTTTTCAGAAACTTCAGGTTTTCCGACAACCACTACGTGTGAGCTACTTTTAGATTCTCCGCTGATTCAGCAGAAACAGATCCACTGACTCTACGTTCGTATTGTTCATCTGCTGCTCCACACAATAAATACATCTGTTCAAATGACGCTCATTACTCACGTGATAAGACCAAATGATGGTAAAGGTCCATGTCCCGATGGACATGTCCTTGGGGCGTGAGGGGGCGTGTCCTGAGGATTTAGTCCTGAGGATTTAGTCCTGATTGGGCGTGTCCTGAGGATTGTGTCCTGATTGGGTGTGTCCTGATGGGGCGTGTCCCGAGGGGCATGTCCCGAGGGGCATGTCCTGATGGGGGCGTGTCCTGAGGATTGTGTCCTGATTGGGCGTGTCCTGATGATGCGTGTCCTGAGGGGCATGTCCTGATGGGGGCGTGTCCTGAGGATTGTGTCCTGATTGGGCGTGTCCTGATGGGGCGTGTCCCGAGGGGCATGTCCTGATGGGGCGTGTCCCGAGGGGCATGTCCTGATGGGGGCGTGTCCTGAGGATTGTGTCCTGATTGGGCGTGTCCTGAGGGGGCATGCCCTGAGGGGACAGGTCCTGATTGGGCTTGACCTTGGGGGGGCGTGTCCTGCAGAGGGCCGTGTCCTGAAGGGCGTGTCCTGAGGGGCGTGTCCTTAGGAGGTGTGTTCTAAGGGGACGAGATTTCAGGTGGAACGTAAATAAAAACGCTTTGAGTCAGACAATGTTTCTGTTTCTGGATCTGAAGCTGTTATTCTTTCACGCCTCCATGCTCTCCACCCCCTCCGCCCCCCCCCACACACACACACACACTGTGATGTCACTGTTTGAGGCTCCTCCTCCTCACACCTCTCCTGGTTAACTGTGCCCTCTGTTTTGGCTTGTAGGCTAACACAGGAACAGGAAGGGTTTTGTCCCGCTCAGGATTTGTTGTAAGCCGTCAGGTTTTCCGGGAGCTCAGAACTATGGTGAGCTCTGACTGATTTATCAGATCAAACTGGAATGATGCAAACCGGCTTCTGGCAGAGCACCCCCCTCCCCCCTCCCCTCCCTCCCTCCCTCCCCAGGCACAGTGAGCAGGAGATCTGTAGGTGAAGAAGAAGAAGAGAAGAAGGCTGCGGTTTGGAGGTAGAGAGAGTTTCCCTCTGATCTGCTGCTGAGTCTCTCTGCTACACAGACACAGTCACTGTGGTGTTTAAGAGGGTTTGCCTGTTTTTTTCTGCAAATGCCATTAAAAAGTGAATTACTTTTATTACAGATATTAACGAGAAATTGGAAGTTGAGTTAATTAAGTTTAATTTTATTAATTAATTGATTGGGACATTATAGATTTTTTTCTCAGTATTATTTAATTTTTAAAGTTTTAATAGCAGAGACATGAAGGAAACGTTTTAACGTTTATAACTCTTACAGTTAAATTTAGTGTAAAAAAATAAAAATAAATTTAAAAAACTGTAAAAAAAATGTCATATATATATTTCTTCATAAACGTATCATACAATGATTTTTATATTATACATTACTATACTTTACTGTATTTTATTGCACTATACAAAATAATTCTATCCAATCTCTACTGAAACAAGATATTACAACCCTGAATCCAAAGCAGTTGGGACGTTGAGTGAACTGTAAATAAAAACAAAATGCATTCAGTTCAAAGGTCAGAGTGAATATTCACAAAAAGATTCAAGTTTTTATTTTAGCATATGTCACAAACGATGAACGCATTCTGTTTTATTTACAACGTCCCAACTTTTGTGGAGCAGGGGTTGTGGTGTTTTATCTGAGCTCTGATTGGCCGGTCGTCAGACTACCTGTGTATCCAGAGAGACTCTGGTCCCGCCCTCTGCAGTGATTGGCGGCTCAGCAGTGTGTTGAGGCCTGCAGCAGGTTTCACTACATCTCCAGTGTGACAGCGACTCCCAGCTGCTGGTCGCTGTCAGCTGATGCTGATGATGATGCTGATGATGATGATGAAGATGGTGATGATGGTGACGGTGGTGTGGCTGCTGCTGCAGCTGTATCACTGCAGGTGCAGAGAAGCCTCCTCCCCTCCTCCCCAGTCTGTCCAGTCCTCTGTCAGAGCTGGTCTGACTGGACACACGGACACATGGAGACACTGTCCATGATCCTGCAGTCCGCCTGAGCTCTGCATGATGACGGCCCGTGGCATTGCATGCAGAACAGCATGGTTTGGGGACTGACATGCATCACTTTGAACTTCAAATTTCCCCACGAATCCACTGAAAACTGAGGACCATTCATGGCAGACATGTTGCATCCGAGTGTGACCCTACAGGAACATGTGTTCAGTGTGAGGAACAGTGGTGCAGGCAGTATCCAGATGTTTAATTTTTAGTAAAAGGTTAATCACTACAGGGTAGAAATACTCCAAAATCTTAGCATCAAAATAGAAGTAGACATTATTAATGGCCCAGTTAGAATCACATATTATATGCCATTGAATTATAATCATAGAGACAGAATGCAAGGAGTCATACTCTGAAGGCCCCGCCCACCAGCTGCTGGCGGTGTATCAGCGCCATAATGCACCACCAGCAGCTGAGCACCAACCATTTATTCGTCTATTTCTAGCTAAAGACAGAAGATTTAAAAATATCATGTGATTATTGTTTCTGCCAGAGAGGACATATTAACTGTTAGCATGCTAATGTTAGCAATGTGTTAGCATGCTAATGTAAGCTATAGAGGCAGTACGCATATAAGCCCCCCCCCCCTGTCCTTCATAGTCCAGGTAGATCATGTTTTGTAGTCCAGTTGGGCTGGTTTTATAGTCCAGTTAGGTCAATGTTTTGTAGTCCAGTTAGGTCATGTTTTATAGTCCAGTTAGGTCATGTTTTGTAGTCCAGTTAGGTCATGTGTTATAGTCCAGTTAGGTCATGTTTTGTAGTCCAGTTAGGTAATGTTTTCTAGTCCATTTTGGTAATGTTTTTTAGTCCAGTTAGGTATTGTTTTGTAGTTCAGTTAGGTATGTTTTGTAGTCCAGTTGTGTAATGTTCTGTAGTACAGGCAGGTAATGTTTTGTAGTCCAGTTAGGTAATGTTTTGTTGTCCATTTAGGTCATGTTCTGTAATCCAGTCAGGTAATGCTTTGTAGTCCAGTCAGGTAATGTTTTGTAGTCCAGTTAGGTAATGTTTTGTAGTCCAGTTAGGTAATGTTTTGTAGTCCAGTAAGGCATTGTTTTGTAGTCCAGTTGAGTAATGTTTTGTAGTCCAGTTAGGTCATGTTTTGTAGTCCAGACTGGTCATATTTTGTAGTCCAGTTAGGTAATGTTTTGCAGTCCTGTAAGGCATTGTTTTGTAGTCCAGTTGAGTAATGTTTTGTAGTCCAGTTAGGTCATGTTTTGTAGTCCAGTCTGGTCATGTTTTGTAGTCCAGGTGGGTAATGTTTTGCGGTCCAGTTAGGTCATGTTTTGTAGTCCAGTTAGGTAATGTTTTGTTGTCCAGTTGAGTAATGTTTTGTAGTCCAGTTAGGTCATGTTTTAGTCCAGTTAGGTATTGTTTTGTAGTCCAGTTAGATATTGTTTTGTAGTCCAGTTGAGTAATGTTCTGTAGTCCAGTCAGGTAATGTTTTGTAGTCCAGTTAGGTCATGTTTTGTAGCCTAGTTGAGTAATGTTTTGTAGTCCAATTGGGTCATGTTTTGTAATCCAGTTGAGTAATGTTTTGCAGTCCAGTTAGGTCATGTTTTAGTCCAGTTAGGTATTGTTTTGTAGTCCAGTTAGATATTGTTTTGTAGTCCAGTTAGGTATTGTTTTGTAGTCCAGTTGAGTACTGTTCTGTAGTCCAGTCAGGTAATGTTTTGTTGTCCAGTTAGGTCATGTTTTGTAGTCCAGTTGAGTACTGTTCTGTAGTCCAGTTAGGTAATGTTTTGTCGTCCAGTTAGGTATTGTTTTTTTAGTCCATTTGAGTAATGTTTTGTTGACCAGTTAGGTCATGTTCTGTAGTCCAGTAAGGCATTGTTTTGTAGTCCAGTTGAGTAATGTTTTGTAGGCCAGGTAGGTCATGATTTGTAGTCCAGTTAAGTAATGTTCTGTAGTCCAGGCAGGTAATGTTTTGTCCAGTTTTTTAGTCCAGTTAGGTCATGTTTTGTAGTCCAGTAGAGTAATGTTTTGTAGTCCAGTTGGGTCATGTTTTGTAGTCCAGTTAGGTAATGTTTTGTAGTCCAGTTGGGTAATGTTTTGTAGTCCAGTTTGGTCATGTTTTGTAGTCCAGTTAGGTCGTGATTTGTAGTCTAGTTAGGTCAAGTTTTGTAGTCCAGTCAGGTAATGTTTTGTAGAAACCTGCCCGTTGTGATCTGTGTTGATTTGGTGGAGTGGATGGCGTCGGGATGACAGCAGAGTTTCCGGCTGCTTCCTCTGCTCATGATATTTGCTCCAGTTTCTGCAAATACCATCACACCCCTAACCCCGCCCCCACCCCCCACCGGCCTGTAGCCTGATCCAGCTGAAGAATGGCTTCTAATGGCAGACAGCCCTCTAATAATGCCTGTTGTTCTCCTGGCCTGCTGTGCCTGTCCCAGCACAGGGCTGTGGTTACACTGGGAGCCTCCCAGTCCCGACATGGTGCGTTCATTTACTGACTGTTTTGCCCTCCTCCACTCCTCCCCCCTCTCTCTCCCCCCATAGATAAATGGCTCTTTTAAACTGGGAGCTGCTCGTGTTCTGTCTGGCTGGCAGATGCAGTGCCTAGTCCCCGGCCTCCAGGACAACGCCAACATGAACGGGACGTCCGAGCAGGCCGACATCCTGCCGCCAAACTGCATGGTCAAAGACCGATGGAAAGTGGTGAGTCAGGACACCCCCCGGATTCTTTACTCTACAACCCCGGCTGCAAAAGAAATTGGGACTCTGTGTTAAACCCAAATAAAACCAGAATGCATCAGAATGAGAGTATATATTTACAGCAACAAGAATTTCACGGCTTAATCATAACTTATTATGGGTTTTTACATATATTTTTTTATTTATGACAAAGCATATATATATGTATATATATATGTATATATATATATATATATATATATATATATATATATATATACATAATACAGTGCATGCAACTCTTAGTGAAATGGCTAAAACATGTTAAATATGTGTGTATGAATCATATCAAAAACCTCCACAGTGACTCTCAGAAATTATATAACACAGCTCCTGTCTCAGCCAATCAGATCGCAGCGTGCAGCCTGCAGGCGGTTTGCACTCCACTGATCAGTTTACTGTCCGAACCGCTGAACACACGCATGTGTGTGTGCATTCTATATATAGATATATTTATTTATATTTATATATGAGTATTGTTATGGCCCGTGTATAATAATATAATCTAAGCATGAGGGAACAAAATAGACGAGGAAGGACTGAAGAGAAGGAACAGTGGAATATTTTATTATTAAAAAATAATAAACGTAATAAATAAATCAGTTGTTAAGAAGTCTTTGGGTTGAGATAGTTTGTTAAACACATTTGGTGCTAAATTATTTTTATAGATAAAGAGAATAGATAAAAATATTGAAAATTCCCCTCAGAATCATGAGCCATAAAAGTACAGAGATGGAGAGAATGTTGAGGAGAATAAAAAGACTTAAATAAGGTGAAAGAGTTGCAGAAATGAAGAGTAAATGAGATGATGATAGAGGAGCGAAGAGAGATAATGGTTCAAAGTGAAAGCAGTGAGCTGATCCGGTCTGTCCTGGTCCCGTGTCTCAGCTGAAGAAGATCGGTGGAGGCGGGTTCGGGGAGATCTACGAGGCCTTGGACCTGCTGACGCGGGAGAACGTGGCGCTGAAGGTGGAGTCGGCCCAGCAGCCCAAACAGGTGCTGAAGATGGAGGTGGCAGTGCTGAAGAAGCTGCAGGGTGAGACACTTTAAAACAGGGTGGAGGTGGAAGAAGAGCTCACATCTGTTACTGCAGTGTAGAAATACTCTGTTGATCCTGCAGAACTGATCTGGTTTCAGAAGCTTTTAGTAGATTTGTTTATTTTGTGCAATTGTATGGCAGCACTTGTGTTGTGTTGCTGCTTATTGTGAATCTAGTGTGTCAGCCATCCATCCTCTAAATGCTCTAGGTCTCTAGTTTGTGGTTGTGAAGTTTCATGAGGCTGATTATCATGAGGCTGTGATTATTCTGGAGGTCACAGCAGCTCATTTTATATCCAAGCTCAAGTTTCACTCATGAACATTATCAAACATGAAGAAAATTTATGCAACTCACAGGCTGTTTAGGGACCCCAGGATGCACAAAGATTCACACACAAGAGGACACAACAACACATTCACTGCATGTTACAGCATGTATGTAAAGAGACTCGCGGGGAAACATAGAACTTATTTTTATTCAGATATCTGCAGGTCGGTTATTAACCAGTAGAGGGATTTTTTCAGGATGCCTCATTACAAATATATGCTGCCTCACACGGGGCAGCATTAACACAGGGATTTTTATCTCTAACAGTTATAGGATGCCTCACACAATGGGCATCAAAAATGTAAAAAGGGGTAAATCATAACTGCTATCCCTCCAATAAGGATATCAATTATGTAAGGAAGAACCTTGTGAGATTAGGCTCATTGAATCCACAAGAGTCTCAGCTTTCCAGTCAGACCCGATTTAAGCAGCTCACAGACTGTTTAGGATGCACAAAGATTAACACACAAGAGGACACAATAACACATTTACTGCAGGAGAAACACTGACTGTTATCAGCATAAAGTGTGATTCTGCTCTCCTCATCTACTATTCCAGGTAAAAATCACGTCTGTAAGTTTATTGGTTGCGGAAGAAACGACAAATTCAACTACGTGGTCATGCAGCTTCAGGTGAGTCAGCAGAACAGAACACTGTAGGCTTCAAAAGGCTTTTATTGTGAAGGATATAATATATGTTTGACGTTTTTCAGAAGTTTAGATAGCGAGCTCATGACGTAGACTTGTGGCAGTGGTGGTGGTTGTGAGGTGTCACTGTCTCGCTGTGTGCAGGGCCGTAACCTGGCCGACCTGCGGAGGAGTCAGCCCCGAGGCACCTTCACCATGAGCACTACGCTGCGGCTCGGCAAGCAGATCCTGGAGTCCATCGAAGCCATCCACTCAGTGGGCTTCCTGCACCGAGACATCAAACCGGTACAAGAAACCTCTTCTCTGTTCTCACCAACGGCCACTTGGCAAATATTCACTGAAAATCTGTTTACACAGAGCAGAGAGGAGAGGACAGGAGAGGTTGTTTACACAGAGCAGGAGGAGAGGACAGGAGAGGCTGTTTACACAGAGCAGAGAGGAGAGGACAGGAGAGGCTGTTTACACAGAACAGAGAGGAGAGGACAGGAGAGGCTGTTTACACAGAACAGAGAGGAGAGGACAGGAGAGGCTGTTTACACAGAACAGAGAGGAGAGGACAGGAGAGGCTGTTTACACAGAGCGGAGAGGAGGAGAGGCTTGAAACAAGATGATACTTTAATATGTGGAGAAAACGTTTTATGGTGATTTTACGTCTTTTTTGTGGTATTTTTTTGTTGTTGGCACTGGTGGGCACTTGGAAAAGTGTTTATAAATTAAATTTTATTACAATAAAAAAAAAATTATCAGACAAATTCAACTTGTTTTTTTCCCCTGATTTCTGTTATTCTAACTGTGTTATTCTGCACAAGACATGTTTGAGTTGTTCTGATTGTGCTGATTCCATTGAGCTGCAGGACTTATAGATTTATAGAGATTCATATGCTGCAGTGAAACACAGAGAGGAGGATGTGAAGAGATAAGAAGAGCAGCTTTTTGGGTTACCTTTAACATGATGTCATGTCTTCGTGTCCAGTGTGAACAGGAGGAATAATCCAATGTTTATTTTGTTCCTACAGTCAAACTTTGCAATGGGCCGGCTTCCCTCCACCTACAGGAAGTGCTACATGCTGGACTTTGGTCTGGCGCGGCAGTACACCAACACCACGGGAGAGGTCCGACCGGTAAGAAACCTCTACACAAGTTCAAGGCGTGGCTGAAAGACATTTTATTTTAAGTTCTGTCCAAGTCCAGATACATCGTTAAACCAGACAACATCATCTCAGGATTAATAATATGATATTTCATCAGCTTCTACAGGAGCTGAGTCTGATGACTGCTGCTGCAGCACTAATATCAAACTAAAGAGATTTTTCTGTGATTTAATGAGAATAAACAGATCTAAAGGATGCTGAAATACAACAACATTGATGCTGATGTTGAAACAGTCTGAATTGATGCTTTGTCAGGTCTGAAGAACACAAGAACACTGCTGTTAAAACGATGGTTTTCTGAGTGGAGTCTGGTGCAGCAGAGCGACGCTGTGCAGGAGAATCTACAACGTGTCTGTTTGCATCTTTGCATTAACTTCGTATATAATCGCGAGACATCATACTGAAGGCAATATTATGAGCCACAATTTCACAATTCTGAGTTTTTAAATCACAGTTCTGAAACACAAGAATGTTTTCTTTTTTAGATTTTGTTTCCGTCAAGCTGTTTAAAAAAATAAACTGAACCATGAAATGAAAAGAAAAGAAAAGAAAAGAAAAGAAAAGAAAAGAAAAGAAAAGCAGACAGACGGGGAGTGTTTGCTGCATTGCACCACATTAGTTCAATAGATCACTTTAGACTGTCTGTGTGTGTGTGTGTGTGTGTGTTTGTTTGTGTGTATGTGTGTGTGTGAAGCTGAATGGATTTTCTGCATTTAAAGCTTTAATTGTGAAAAATCTAAAACACCTTGGAATGTTTTGATTGGTTGTCAGTCTCCTCCTCCTGCTCCTCTCTCCTCCTCTTCCTCCTCCTCACTCCTCCTCCTCTCCTCCCTCCTCCTCCTGCTTCTCCTCCTCCTCCTCTCTCCTCCTCTTCGCATCTCCTCCTCTCCTTCTCTCTCCTTCTCTTCACTCCTCCTCCACCTCCTCCTGCTCCTCCTCCTCCTCTTGCTCCTCCTTTTCCTCCTCCTCCTCCTTCTGCTCCTCTTCTCTTCTCCTCTTCGCTCCTCCTCCCTCTCCCCCTCCCTCTCCTCCTTCCTCTCCTCCTCCCTCTCCTCCTCCTCTTCATCCTCCTCCTCCTCCTCTGCACTCCTCCTCCTTCCTCTCCTCCTCCTCTTCATCCTCTTCATCCTCCTCCTCCTCCTCCTCCTCTGCTCTCCTCCTCCTGCTCCTCCTCCCTCTCCTCCTCCTCCTCCTCCTCCTTTTCTTCACTCCTCCTCTCTCCTCCTCCTCCTACTTCTCCTCCTCTTCCTCCCTCCTCCTCCTGCTTCTCCTCCTCCTCCTCCTCCTGCTCCTCCTCCTAACTCCTTCTCTTCACTCCTCTCGCTACTGCTCCTCCTCCTCCTGCTCCCCCTTTTCCTCCTCTTCCTTCATTTCCCCCTGGCTCCTCCTCTTTGCTCCTCCTCCCTCTCCTCCTCCTCTCTCCTCCCTCTCCTGTTCCTCCTTCTCCTCCTCCTCTCTGCTCCCCTCTCCTCCTCCTCCTTCCTCTCCTCCTCCTCTCTCCTCCCTCTCCTGTTCCTCCTTCTCCTCCTCCTCTCTGCTCCCCTCTCCTCCTCCTCCTTCCTCTCCTCCTCCCTCTCCTCCTCCTCTTTATCCTCTTCATCCTCCTCCTCCTCTCCTCCTCCTGCTCCTCTTCCTTCTCCCCCTCCTCCTCCTCCTCTCTCCTCCTCTTCGCTTCTCCTCCTCTCCTTCTCTCTCCTTCTCTTCACTCCTCCACCTTCTCCTGCTCCTCCTCCTCCTTCTGCTCCTCCTCTCTCCTCCTATTCGCTACTCCTCCCTCTCCCCCTCCCTCTCCTCCTCCTCTCTCCTCCCTCTCCTCCTTCTCCTTCTCCTCTCTCCTCCTCTCCTCCTTCCTCTCCTCCTTCCTCTCCTCCTCCCTCTCCTCCTCCTCTTCATCCTCCTCCTCTTGCTCTGCACTCCTCCTCCTCCTCTCCTCCCTCGCCTCCTACTCTCCTCCTCCCTCTCCTCCTCCTCTTCATCCTCTTCATCCTCCTCCTCCTCCTCCTCCTCCTCCTCTGCTCTCCTCCTCCTGCTCCTCCCTCTCTTCCTCCTCCTCCTCTCTCCTCCTCCTGCTTCTCCTCCTCCTCCTCCTCCTAACTCCTTCTCTCTCCTTCTCTTCACTCCTCTCCCTACTGCTCCTCCTCCTCCTGCTCCCCTTTTTCCTCCTCCTCCTTCTGTTCCCCCTGTCTCCTCCTCTTCGCTCCTCCTCCCTCTCCTCCTCCTCTCTCCTCCTCCTCTCTCCTCCCTCTCCTGTTCCTCCTTCTCCTCCTCCTCTCTGCTCCCCTCTCCTCCTCCTCCTCCTTCCTCTCCTCCTCCCTCTCCTCCTCCTCTTCATCCTCTTCATCCTCCTCCTCCTGCTTCTCCTCCTACTCCTGCTCCTCCTCTCTCCTCCTCCTCCCTCTCCTCCCTCTCCTTCTCCTCCTCCTCTTCCACCTCCCCCTCCTCTCCTCCTCCTTCTCCTCTTCCTCCTCCTCCTCCTCCCTCTCCTCCTCCTTCTCTTCTCTTCACTCCTCCTCCTCTTCCACCTCCCCCTCCTCTCCTCCTCCTTCTCCTCTTCCTCCTCCTCCTCCTCGTCACTGCTCCTCCTCCTCACTCCTCCTCCTCATCCTCCTCCTCGTCCCTCTCCTCATCCTCCTCTCTTCTCCTCCTCCTGCCCCTCCTGCTCCTCCTCCTTCTCTCTATCCTCCTCCTCTCTCTTCTCCTCTTCACTCGTCCTCCTCCTCCTCCGATATAAATATAACACATTTTAAATCACATATTTAATATTAAATGGCCATAAAAAATATTTTAATTAAGATAACCTTTTACTTTAAATGAACTGAGGAATTGTGTTTTTTTATTTATATTATTTTTATATATATTCTACATTTTTTTCCCAGTTTGAAATGTTCTGACTGAGTTGTGTGATGAGTATTTAAATGTATTTATTTATGATTTATTAATATACTGTCCTGTGGGTTTTATTGATCACCAGTCATCACTTTGATTTATCAGTAAATTTTGTGTTCTGTTGTTTGTTTTCATCTGTTTCGTGCTGTTTTTGTTTTTCTTACAGTTCCTTTGGACTTTATGATTTTGACGTGCATGCCTCCCGTTTCTCCATCATCTCCATGGTTACCCAGGGATGTGAGTGGTTTCTATAGCAACAGAGGGGTCACAGCTGCATCAGCAGCCCGCCACTGAAGTATAAAACATATTTATTACACACAGACGGTTTTCCAAACTGTAAAAACAGACGTTATCGAGTTAATCGAGAGTTTGAACTTTCCGATGGGTTTTGAACGTATCATCAGTTAGGAAACATTATATTCTGCTCCTCAGAGACACTGAAGACATGATTGATTCTGCTGAGACCAACGGTCACATGACAAATATTCAATGAAAATCTGTTTACACAGAACAGAGAGGAGAAGATAGGAGAGGCTGTTTACACAGAGCAGAGAGGAGAGGACAGGAGAGGCTGTTTACACAGAGCAGAGAGGAGAGGACAGGAGAGGCTGGAAACATGACAATACTTGATTATGGACAATATGTGGAGAAAACATTCAGGACACGTGGAAGTTTTATTTGTTGTTTCAAATTTAAAGAGAAGTTCAACTTTTTTCTGGTTTCTGTCATTTTAACTGTGTTATTCTGCACAGAGACATGTTTGAGTTGTTCTGGTTGTGCTGACTCCACAGAGCTGCAGGACTTATAGATTTATAGAGATTTTATATATTTATTGTATTATTTTGCAGAAGTCTCAGCAGGTTTGAAGGTCACACGGAATATTGATTTGATTTAGATTTTCACTTTCACTTTAGATTTTCACACCTGGCTAAAACTTTTGCTCAGTCCAGCACATATTTAATGTCTATTGTTCACATATTTACGTGGTGAGGAACCTGTGAGCAGCAGCTTGTTTCGCTTCAGTAACTTTGACTTGTCGTGTTGATGCAGCGTGACTCTCTGTGATGTGTTTTTCTGTTTGTGTCGTTATTTTGGTTGTTTTCTTTGTTTACATCACAAACAGCTGAACGTCTCTAAAACGTTTGTGACAGCAGACAGTAAGTGAAGAAGAAGAAAACGTTTCAGTCACAATGATTCACTGTGAAAGACGAGAAAAAACAAGTCGAACTAAATAATAAATACATTTAAAATATATTTGAAAAAGGAAGTTTTATTTGTATTTAATATAATTATTTATTTAAGTATTTCTGTATTTATTTATTGAGGTACTTCCACATTTATTTTGACATTTCCACATACATTTATTCATTTTTTAAATGTATAAAAAAAATCTCCCTTTTATTTTTTTTAATCTATCTATCTATCTATCTATCTATCTATCTATCTATCTATCTATCTATCTATCTATCTATCTATCTATCTATCTATCTATCTATCTATCCATCCATCCATCCATCCATCCATCCATCCATCCATCCATCCATCCATCCATCCATCCATCCATCCATCCATCCATCCATCCATCCATCCATCCATCCATCCATCCATCCATCCATCCATCCATCCATCCATCCATCCATCTATCTATCTATTCATTTATTTCTACTTGTGTCATTTTTTGACCTTCATAATTCAGTGGCTGGAAATGAGACCAAACGATTGTTTTTGTTTGTTTGTTGTTGTTGTTGTTCAGCCGCGGACAGTGGCCGGCTTCAGAGGGACGGTCCGGTATGCGTCAGTCAACGCCCATAAAAACAAGGTTTATTACTTATATATATGTATATCTGTCTAATTATTGACTTTGTTAGTGTCATGTTTAATTGGCTTTTATGGTTATCATCATTTTTAATTATTTTTTGTTTTTGTATATGTCTTATTATTTACTATATTAAACTTTTTTGTGTGGTCTTTAATTAGGTTATATAATAATAGTAATAATAATAATAATTATTAATATTTTTTTTTAAATCTGTCTAATTATTTACTGTATTTTGTTTTTTTAGTGTATTCTTAATAATCAATAAATATCATTGTTAATACTAATGTTATTATTTTGTATTATTATCTATTTATTTATATTTATCTGTTTAACTTCTTGTTGTGAATTGTTGTTTTTTTAGTTTATTTATGAAATTTATTGTCATTTTTGATAATGATGTGTTTCCCTCCAGGAAATGGGTCGCCATGACGACCTGTGGTCGTTGTTTTACATGTTGGTGGAGTTCGCTGTCGGACAGTTGCCATGGCGAAAGATCAAAGACAAGGTCAGAGCAGCGATTATTATAATTATTATAATTATTATTATTATTATGAGAATGATTCAGAAATTATTGTTGTTTAATGTTAAGTTATTTTCCAGCAATTTACTGTATTATTTTACAAGGTTTCTCTACTAGAAATTAATATAGTGGGACAATATAGATTTTTTTTTTTACAGAATTAATATAAAAACATATTAAATCTCATTCAAAACCCTTCAGTATGAGGGGTATAAAACAGATAGAAATATAGACAAACACACAGAAGATATTTATTTTAAAGTCTAAAGTGAAAAAATGTTAACTTTTAATATATTTCTGTTGCACATTGAGACAGAAATGACAAGGAATATTTCTAACAGCTTACAGACTGATTATTAATCATAAATAAATCTGTTATGCTGCTGTGTGGACTCACTTGATACATTTCTTTCATCTTTAGGTTGGACAGATTATTTTACTCTCATATCCAGTGTTTTTCTTTTCAAAGACTTCTGCAGCTTTAAAACTGTTCTCTGTTAAAGATAAAGGTTTGAGTCGGCTGTTGAAGTCACTCAAAGATCTGAAAGAGCGGAAAGTGATTCGCTGCATCAACTGTTTCTGTTTCCTCCAGGAACAAGTGGGTCAGATCAAAGAGCGCTACGACCATCGGATGCTGCTCAAACACATGCCTTCAGAGTTCAACATCTTCCTGGACCACGTCCTGGCCCTGGACTACTACACCAAACCGGACTACCAGGTACGCTCTGGGACCTCCTGGTGGACCTCATTGTGTATGGAATTATATTTGTGCCAGTATCCTGAGCAAGCAATGATATATTCTGAGCACACACTGAGAGATTTTGAGCACAGAAAAATATAGCGCGCAGAGCGAGAGAGTTTGAGCGAGAGAGGGTTGGGGGGAGCGAGCGAGCGCAGCTGTCTGTTTGTGCACCATGTAGAGTTTGTGAGAGAACATTACGAGTAAAACTAACATGCAAACACATTTATGGAGCACAGAATACATTTTTGTTCGCGCAAGTGTAATTTCTTTTTGAAATAATTGATGTGCTTGCAAAATATATTTTTCTGTGCTCAAAATGTCTCATTGTGTGCTCAGAATATATCATTGCTCGCTCAGGATACTGGCACAAATATAATTCCATAATTGTGGACTGGCCGGTGGACCGCCTGGTGGACCGCCTGGTTTACCACCTGGTGGACCGCCTGGTGGACTGCCTGGTGGACTGCCTGGTGAACCGTGTGGTTGACCACCTGGTGGACCTCATGCTCACAGAGACTTGACTCACTGGTCTGTGTGTCTGTTCTGTTGCAGCTGCTTATGTCGGTGTTCGAGAACAGCATGAAGGAGCGGATCATCACAGAGAACGAACCTTTCGACTGGGAGAAGGGAGGAAGTGATGTCACGTTGTCGACCAGCGCCTCCACCCAACCACAGCACAACACCCGGCCCACCGCCGCCATGGTGGGGTAAGAGCCTGGACAAATCTAGGGACTTTTCTGGTGTTATTGAAGACTTTTGGAGACTCGTTTCTACTCCTCTTAACGAGTAGCAGGCACCGTCCCAAAGCACTCACAGGCATCTGTCCTCCCGCAGCAGCCTCTCCCAGCTGCAGTCAGAGCAGGAGATGTTAACCCCTCTGTGTCCAGTATTTCAAAAGTGATCAGATAGGATTATCCTGGTCAGATAGGATTAAATCTAGATCTGATCTGAACTCTGGGTATTTCAAACAAGGATCCATATTATCCTGATCCTGAAGATCAGGATTCCGCTCTGGTAATCCAATCCTCCCTTGGATCCAGATATAAGGCTGGATTTGGGTATTTCAATACTAAAGGCAGATATCTGGATCGACTTGTTACCAAAATTTCAGGATCATTCTGATCTCACCTCAGAGGAGGATTTCACTTAGATTGACAAAGTCTCAGCTCCACTTCTCCTAGATATTTTACTCAAGATGTTCATTACACTTTATCTAAAGTGTTAGTGTTTTACTTTCGATATTTAAAGTAGCCTAATTGAAAGAAATGTAAAGCATAGTAAAATATTTGACCCCACTTTCTGAAACTGCTGTAAATATATCATGCTGCACATTGGAGCACTTTCCAAGCATTTTCAAGGTATATTTTCATGCTTCTGAAGACAAATTCTGTCAGAACCTTAAAAATGTCTGGAAATAGCTTGAATGTGATTTTTAAAACATGCAGTAATGTGTTTGTGTACAAACTGATTATTTTACTTCATCAAGTCAGATGCTATTTTGCTATAAATTACCATTATTATGTTAGTCTAGTGAGAGCCTTCTATATAAGCATGAAAGTAATACAATTACATTTTCAAGCAGTTTCAAACACTTTATTCAGAATCCAATAACTTAAACCTTGAATGTATCAATGTAATTAAAGCGTTTCCAAGGATGTACACAAAGCATGACATCATTACAAGCATTACTGATAAGAGATTTGGAAATCATGATCCGCCCACATCGACGTCACACACTCTGCCAGTGTTTTGAAATACTCAGATAAAGTCTGTAGGATCACCTTGATCCATGACTGAGAAAAGGAGGATTTCGTTATCCGGATTACAAGTTTTGAAATACCGGCCCCAGGTGACTCCCTTGTCCAGCCTTGGAACGGCAAAGTGACCCATCAGAGAGACTCTGACTGTGAGCCAGACTTCGCACTTGTGCGATTCATTTGCAATCTGGACACTGAAGGGGTTAACGTCTTCTGCTCTGACTGCAGCTGGACGACTGGGCCGCACAGATGCACCCTCCTTCTCCGTCCCATCAAGCCCCACCTCTCCACGCCAAAAGAGTGACAGAAAGTTAAAGAAAAAGTAATCGAAAGAAGATAGACATCAAGAAAAAATGTGAAGATTGAAATTGAAAAACCAATCATAATGCATAAAAATATAAAAAATGAAATAGCATAACATGATTGTGAGATTTTAATATTTTTAATGTTAGTGTCTTATTTTTCAGCTCCAAAACTTGTTTCGATGCCAATTTTTATTTTTTAATACCTCCGAAAACTGTCACTGAGAAAGAGAAACACGGCTGATCCGTCTGTGTGCAGCTAAAAGATAATTTCATTGTAGTTTTATTTTAATTTAATTAATTTTTAACATAAAACATAATAAACACACAAACCAAACACTGTCTGGATGCTAGAGTAATGTTGAATGTTTCCGTCGACAGGGCCATCGTGACGCCGGTTCCTGGCGACCTCCAGCGCGAGAATACTGACGACGTTCTGCAGGACGAACATCTCAGCGATCAGGAGAACGCCCCACCGGTGGCGCCCAGCCGGCCCCCGGGGGAGACGGGCGCCCCCCACGCCGGGGAGGGCGGAGAGGCCTGGGAGGACACGGACTTCAACCGCAACAGACTCAGGATCAGCCTGAACAAGGTTCTGATGTCCCGGGGCTGCTGGGAAATGTAGTTCTTTGAAGCTGCTGAGAGCTCACTTTTTTATGTCTTATACAATATCTTATTTACCCATGTATTTTAATTTCTTAAACTTTCATTATTATTTTTATTTATTTTTACCTGTCTTATTGTTCTACTGTATTTTACTTTTCAGTGAAGTCTTTAATTAGGTTTTATAATAAAAATAATAATACTAATTATGATTATGATTATTTACAATTTTACAATGTTTTTCTTGTTGTTTTATAAAGATAAATTACAAATATTACAAATATTAACCATTAAATAAAAGTTGAAATCTGTAAATAAATATAATGGGACATTATAGATTTTTTTTTATTTTTACAGAATTATACAATTGCTTCATAAATTCTTTGTAAAAATTTAAAATAACACAAACTTACTGAATGATTTTTACAGTAAAACTTTAAATTTAATGTAAAAACTATTTATATTTTAAATAAAGATATTAACTGTATTTTTAAAGAAATTATCAGTAAAATAAGCTGACATCACTTCCTGTCCGTCCTCAGGGCGCTCAGGAGGAGGAGGCGGGTCGGGGGGCGTGTCCAGTGTCGCCGGTTCGAGCTGGAGTCCCCGAGTCGCCGACGGGCCAGGGGCGGTCCTTACGCTACCGCCGGGTCAACAGCCCCGAGTCGGACCGGCTGTCGGCCGCCGAGGGCCGCGCTGACGCCTACGGACAGAGGTGAGCCGAGAAAACGAGACATGAGACACAAGACATGAGACACTATGCAGGGTAAAGACACGAGGCATGACACACGAGACATGAGATACGAGACATGAGACATAAGACACGAGACACTCTGCAGGGTGAAAACACGATACATGAGACATGAGACATGAGACGCGGGACAGGAGACAATCTACAGGGTAAAGAAATGAGACACGAGACATGAGACACTCTGGAGGTGTTTAAAGACATGAGACACGATGCAGGGTAAAGACACGAGACATGAGACACGAAACGAGAGACACGAGACACTCTGCAGGGTAAAGACACAAGACATGAGATATGAGAAACTGCAGGAGGTTAAAGACATGAGACACGAGACACAAGACGTGAGACAAGAACACAAGACATGAGACACAAGACACTTTGCAGGAGGTTAAAGACATGAGACATGAGACACAAGACACTTTGCAGGAGGTTAAAGACATGAGACATGAGACACAAGACTTGAGACATGAGACACGAGATGCGAGACATGACACGCTCTGCAGGGTAAAGACACGAGACATGAGACTCTCTGCAGGTTAAATAGTCACTGAGACACGAGATGCGAGACATGAGAGATGAGATACAAGACACTCTGCAGGGTAAAGACATGAGACACGAGACATGACACATGAGACACAAGACACTCTGTAGGAGGTTAAAGACACAAGACATGAGACACAAGACATGAGACACAAGACACGAGACATGAGACAAGAGCCATGAGACATGAGACACTGTACGAGGTTAAAGACACGAGAAATGAGACAAGAGAGACACAAGACACTCATCAGGATGAAGATATTAGGCACGAGACATTCTTGACACTTGACATGAGACACAAGACACGAGACTCTCTGTAGGTTAAATAGTCACTGAGACACAGAACAGCGTCACTATTTAACTTCTATCACCACGAAACTTCCCCGCTGTGGACAATATGTTTTTTCTTTACAATTTTTATGAAATGTTGTATTTACATATGCAAATGAGGTGTGAACTCATTACCTATGCACACATTTGCATATAACATAAGAGCTTTGAGATCTTTCAACCTGATTTAGTTTTTTGTCTCCGGACTTGAATTTGACTTTCCCTCACTGACCTGACCAGACTCCCTATGACAAGACTTGAAGTTGAGACTTGGACCGGTCTTTAGAGTTAATGTAGCTGCACTTTAAGAAGTTAAGACTTGACTGACCTGGAGCTTTCCCAAAGACTTGAGAGTTGAGGCGATGACTCGACTCGACTGACTTGGGTGAACTGAAACAAATGGCTGTTTACAGTGGAGTCACATGAGACATGAGACAAGAGACACAAGACATGAAACACCAGACATGAGACACAAGGTGAGAGACACGAGACATGAGACACTCTGCAGGAGGTTAAAGACAGGAGACATGAGACACGAGACGAGAAACACGAGAAACGAGACACAAGACGAGAGACGAGCAACGCAAGACATAAGACACAAGACACTCTGCAGGAGGTTAAAGACATGAGACACGAGACATGAGACACCAGACGAGAGACATAAGACAAGAGACATGAGACACACTGTAGGAGGTTAAAGACACGAAACATGAGACACGAGACGAGAGACATGAGTCGCGAGACATGAGACACCAGATGAGAAACACGAGACAAGAGACATGACACAAGACACATGAGACACAAGACACTTTGCAGGAGATTATAGACACGAGACATGAGATGTGAGACATGAAACATGAGACACCAGACGAGAGACACCAGACATGAGACTTGAGACAGTCTGCAGGAGGTTAAAGATACGAGACGTGGGACATGAGACGAGAGACATTAGACACTAGACATGAGACACGAGACACAAGACATGGAACACGAGAGGAGAGATACTAGACATAAGGCATGAGACACGAGACGAGAGACACTCTGCAGGAGGTTAAAGACACGAGACATGAGACACGAGACACGAGATGAGAGACACTCTGCAGGAGGTTAAAGACACGAGACATGAGACATGACACATGAGACGAGAGACACTAAACATGAGACATGAGACATAAAACACGAGACGAGAGACATGGGACGAGTGACATTAGACATGAGACGAGAGACATGAGACACTCTGCAGGGTAAAGACATGAGACATGAAACACGAGGCACAAGACACGAGACATGAGACATGAGACACTCTGCAGGGTAAAGACACGAGGCACATGACATGGGACGAGTGACATGAGACATGAAACACGAGGCACGAGACATGAGACATGAGACACTCTGCAGGGTAAAGACGCGAGGCACATGACACAAGACATTCTGCAGGGTAAAGACATGAGACACAAGACATGAGACACAAGACATGAGACACAAGACACTCCAGGAGGTTATAGACATGAGACACTGCATGGTAAAGACAAGAGACACGAGACGAGAGACACGGGACATGAGACACTCTACAGGAGGTTAAAGATACAAGACATGAGATGAGAGACGAGAGACATGAGACACTAGACATGAGACAGTCTGTAGGAAAAGACATGAAGCACACACTCTGCAGGGTAAAGACACAAGACAGGATACACGAGACAAGAAACGCGAGATGCGAGACAGGAAACATGAGACATGAGACGAGAGACCTGAGACACGTGACACGAGACGAGAGACACAAGACATGAGACGCGAGACATGAGACACTCTGCAGGAGGTTAAAGACACAAGATGAGAGAAATGAGACACGACACATGAGACACGAGACACGAGACATGAGACACTCTGCAGGGTAAAGACACAAGACGAGAGACACGAGGGTCATGTTGCTTGTGTCTGTCCTTGTGTCCTGCAGGTCCAGGATGGACATCCTCGGCTCCCCGTCTCGTCATGTCTACTCCTCCCAGCCGGCTCAGATGCTGTCCGTCGACCCCGGCTGCCGCGGGGACCGTCAGGCCAGCGGCCGCCAGGAGGTGTCAGTGGCGTCCGTCGACCAGGAGGCGCACAGCAACGCCTTCATCCGCTCCGTCCCGCTGGCCGAGGAGGAGGACTTTGACAGCAAAGAGTGGGTGATCATCGACAAAGAGGCGGAACTGCGAGACTTCCAACCGACCACGTCAGGAACCACTGACGAGGAGCCCGAGGAGCTCCGCCCCCTGGAGGAGCAGGAGGAGCGGAGGAGGCTCAGGGCTGCAGGTACATATAAAGGTTTAGTTCAGTAAGCATTAGCTGAGTCGCAGCACAGAGTCAGTTTAAACTAGAACATTTCTAAAGAAATCTTGAGTGTGCTTGACTCTGGCCCGTGAGTCTCACCCATACATTATTGGAGTACAAATTGAACTGTTTTCAAAATGAAAAAGAGGAGGAAGCCATGTAACATAATAAAGCAGATGTCGGTGTGTGTGTTTGTACATGTCTGTCTGTGTGTCTGTGTATCTGTCTGAAAGTAGTGTGAAAATCGTCAGTTTGTGTCTAAGACTCCTCAGTTAGTGTGTAAAACTGATCAGTTGGTGTAAACAGTTTTCAGTTAGTGTGTGTTTGGGGGGGTCAGGCTTTGGTAGCAACCAGGGCCAGGTGGCAGCCACCAATCAGAGAAGAGCAATCAACTTTTTTTGTCGTGTTTTTGCAGAATAATTTGAAAACCATTTGCCAAAACCCTTAGAAAAGTCATAGCATACTTGACATGGCCGAGCCGGATTATTTGATACTTTTTCAAGATAATTTTTTAGTGTATGTGCGACCAAAACTCTGGGAGGAGTAGTCGACCAGAAAAAACACTGAAGAAAATGACTGTTTTTGGTAGTAGAGTCTGGTGGCTTTGAAGAGATCTAAACCACAGCTTCAGCTCACGTCAGAAAGAGTCTGACAGCAATGTAAAGAGGAGAAAATGTTTTAAATTCAGTGTACACTTAAAATGATTTAGATTTTTACAGCTGGTTAAAATGACGTTTAGCTGCGTTAACTGCAGTAGATACCAAACTAGAAACTAGAAACTAGAAAGTTTCCTGGGGAAATTCTTCATTGTTCAAGACCAGCAAATAGTTGGTGCTGCACTGGAACCCGGTTCTTTGGCGGTGGAAAACCAAAGAACTGTTCGCAATTGGGCACCGGCCGGGAGCCGGCTCTGGTTGAAAAAGGATTAAACAGTCATTTAAGCTGACAGAACATGGGGTTGTTGGTTGGTTGTGTTTGTGTGTGTGCAGAGTGACAGTCAGGTCAGAACGGCTGATCAGACTGTCGACAAGAGCTGACAAACAGAATAAAAAGTCCTGACCTGTACATTGAAGCATCCATTGCCCACACCGGCTCCAGAAATAATGACAGTTGCCTCCAGAGGCTAAGCAATCGAAATGTATAAGTCATCCATTTTGAAGCTTCTTAAGTTCAGACAAAGATCAAAAATGATATATAATATAATCAATACTAAATCTATATCCACATATTGTACATTTTAAAGTATTGTCATGTTTCCAGCCTCTCCTGTCCTCTCCTCTCTGCTCTGTGTAAACAGCCTCTCCTGTCCTCTCCTCTCTGCTCTGTGTAAACAGATTTTCAGTGAATATTTGTCACGTGACCGTTGGTCTCAGCAGAATCAATCATGTCTTCACAGTGTCTCTGAGGAGCAGAATTTAATGATTTTAACAGGATCTGGTTAGTGCCAACGCTTTATTTTAAATGACACATGTAGAATAAAGAGATTCTGACACAAATATAAACATTTAACACAAGTTTTGGGCACTTTTCACAACAGAAACATTCTTAACTGATGATCTGTTCATG
Organism: Centropristis striata; assembly: GCF_030273125.1. Lineage (NCBI taxonomy): Eukaryota > Metazoa > Chordata > Actinopteri > Perciformes > Serranidae > Centropristis > Centropristis striata. Next base: position 11,213,310 of record NC_081517.1, read on the forward strand.
GACCGTCGGAAAGTTCAAACACTGACGATAATTTTTGTTTCTACAGTTTCTTTCTGTGGTTCAGAGGGTTAAAATAGTTGAGATTAGATAGTTACCCAGTAAGAAAAACCCTTGAAATGACATTGACTTCATATTATATCTGGTGTAACTCTGTCTCCATGTTGCTCCTGCAGGAGGCGAGCTCGTGGTCCGTCCAAAGACCCACACCAGGGACAGCAGCAGAGGGATGCTAACTCTAACGGAGGAGGAGGCGTCAAGGAGGAGCGGCGGGAGCCCCGCCCAGTCGCCGTGTCACTCGCTGCCATCGGGACGCCCCCGTCGGAGGGAGTCGGAGCCCATCGGACCTCAAAGACCGGTAAGAGACCCGGCCAGCCAATCAGAGGAGAGCTCTCAGCTCTCCGATGTTGGCGGACAGAAGAGGAAGTGGGCGGCTGCTGCGCGGCTCATCACCCTGATGACCACTGCACCGGATGCCGTCACCAGGAGGCGCTCTGCGGCAGCCGCCACACCTCGCTCATCTGTCAGCCAACATGCAGCTTAAAGGACGAATCCAGCATCACTGCACATGTTTCTATCATGTTAGAGGCAGAGCAGCAGGCAGCAGGATCACCATAAACCAAAGTATCGTTATATCAATGCTGTTTTAGTTTTATAACCATATTAGAGCATAATAAGTACATCCTTTACCACAGCAATGACTTTTAAATCTCGAGAATATTAAACATTGGAATTGAAATGTGGAAAAGAAATATTAAAATATCCTAGATAAATAAAACATAAGTAAATAAATTACAACCAAAACAAATAAAATAGACTTTTAGGCTCTGTTAACAATAAACTGCACTGAGATAAACATTATGTATTATATTATTTTATTACTAAAATAATATATAAACAGCTGGAATGGCTGCTTGGGAAATATAGCTTTTTTTCAGCAGTTTGTACTGCCTGTCAAACATTTGCTGCATTACTTTAAAGCACAAAAAAGCACAATAAGTCATGCATCTAAACAACAATATATTGAGTCCAGATAACATTATCGTGTCCATTTTTATATATGGAGCGTTAAGTGGATATAGTGATTATCGTGACAGGCCTACCCCTTCCTCTTCATGCAGACACAACAACTAGCCGACAAATCACGTTCCAAAACCTGAGAATGAGTCGAGTCTGAATGTTTTTACAATTCAGTCAGCGAAAGTCCTGAAAGAGTCGAGGTCGTCGGTTCAATCGTTCGTTTCCCTCCTACAGATCAGGCTGGCTGTATGGCGGCGCACCTGGTCTACAACCAGCCAAAAGGTCACATGTCACACCGCTGCTCATCGAGCTCCACTGGCTACAAGTTGCAGCTCACATCAAATTCAAATCTCTAATGCTGGCCTACAAAGCTGTCTCGGGTACTGCACCTACCTGAACGCCCTATGACTAAATGTAAATGTTTAATGTATGGACTGTAATTACAAGCTTCGCTATAGAATTAAGTCGTACACACATCTAGTCTCCAGCAGCAGGAATTAGAAGTTGGCTTGAATACACAAGGAATCATTAAAAGGACAAAATATGAAGAAACCAACTTCGCTTGAGACTGTTTTGTTTCTTGAAAAAGCCAGTAAATACAACGACAGTGTGCAGTAAAATGACTCGTGTTGTGCAGTGAAACTTTAGTCTGTGACTGTCAGCCTGAAGAACTTTCTATTCTACAATCAGAACCAGACAGAACAACACAAAGTGTTTCATACAACTTAATGTCCAAAATCCTGACCTGTCCCTTTAAGAGGGTAAATATGATCCCTTCGGATTGTGGGGGTCTTAAGACTCCAGACCTCAAACAAAACTGGCCATGGCCGGTTAAAACTTGTTCTGAGGCGAATCTTCATACATTTGTCTCCGTCTGAGCTGCTCATCTTGATGCTGTGGTCTGTCAGATTACCTTCTTATAAACAGATGCTAATGCTGGCCTGTTTGGTTCATACTGACTATGTGTAAAACCCATAAAATTGGCAAAATAACATAAAAGTATCCCTTTTTTCCTTAATCCTAATAGTTACATTTTTATGCTATTTGTTTTGTGTTTTTAGCTTCTGAAAAACTGTTCAAAAGTCCATAAAATCTCCCGAATAAATTATATCCATCCATTTATAGCTCTGCTGCACCAGACTCCATTCAGAAAACCATCATTTTAACAGCAGTGTTGTTGTGTTCCTGCAGACAGACCTGACAAAGCATCAATGCAGCATCATGTTGTAGTTATTTCAGCTCCTTTAGATCCGTTTATTCTCATGAAATCACACATAAATCTCTTTTTTCTGGCTTCATATGGCCTATTTTCCTTGTTGAGCTCCTCATTCTGTCTGAATTATTGACCTAAAATGATCCAAATGATTCAACCCTTTGATAGAACTCCTGTGTTCAGGCCTTCAGTCTTTAGTTATTCCTTCTGATGAGTGAAACATGTGGACTCATGCTGGAGCTGTCCTTTGAAGGTGTCACGGTGAAGACATGCCAACAGTTTGTGGAAAACACATGTGAGAGTTCCTGTCAAACAGTGAGCAGGGACACGCTGCTGCTGTGTTCTCACAAATGTTTCAGATAGTGTGAAAGTAGAAAAGTGTTTAACTGACTCTGGTTTCACTGGATCACTGTCGCTGAGTCCTGAGGTTCGATCTTTGTTATGTAACAGGAACAGTGGCTGTTTTCACACCGCATGTCTACTATATGTGATGTTTTATTTCTATATGAGCTGAGGGGAGGAGGAGATGTCACAGGAGTTCAGCTCTGTTCCACAGAAGCTTTCTGATGTTATATAAACTGAGCAATGCTTTAAACACTATAAGAATCCCACATTAACCCCATAAACACTCTCTGTCCTCTCTGTGTCCTCGTGTTTCACTGCAACATACAAAATCTATATAATCTATAACTCAAATAAATTTGAGGCTTATCTTTCTGTTTACTGTCATTCTAACTGTGTTATTCTTCACAAAGACATGTTTGAGTTGTTCTGATTGTGCTGATTCCACAGAGCTGCAGGACTTATAGATTTATATAGATTTTATATGTTACAGTGAAACATGAGGACACAGAGAGGAGGATGTGTTCTTGGATCTTCCTGTGTGCTGCAGACTGAAATCTCTTCCATCTCTTTGCGTTCACTCATGACTTTTACTTTGGAACATTGTTTTATTTTGAAGGAGTGAATGGGAAGCAGCGGCAGCAGCTGCGTCGCCATGACGATGTTTCTGTGTCGGGATGCTGACGATGTTTTTTCATCCTCTGTTGTTCTGCTGATTTCTCATGCTCACACACACACACACACACACACACAAACACACACCACACACACAACCCCGTACTTGTGTGTTTGTGAGGACCGGCCCTCAATATGTAGGAAGAACAACTTTAGAGGTTTAGTTCTATTTCTCTTCTTTCAGACTGGAGGAAAAGAAAACTTCACTTTATCTCTTTGTGTTTGCAGTTACCTCAGATAATAATTCATCTGTGTATTTAAATATTAAACATTTCAGAAAACAAGAAATAATCATTTTAATCTGATATGATTCACCGTAAAGAAAAATCACAAAAAAATGGTAAAAAGTGCAAAAGTTACCATAATAAACTAAAAATAAACTAAATATCTTTATAAAAAACATAGCTGTAGAATAACTAAAGTTTTTTTAAAATTATGATGGTAAGTGTTTGTTTTTAAGATGATTTTAAGATGTCTGGTAAGATTTAATAAAAAAATTACATTAAATATAAAGCTTTACTGTCAGAAAACAGAAAGTTTCCTTTATTTTACATTCAGAAATATGAATATTTTTTGTATTTTGACACAAAATTCACTGTAATTTAACATTCAAGACCATTAAGCTATTAACTCATACTGTAAAAAAAATTATATCAATTAACAGATTTTTATTTTACGGTTAATATTTGTAATAAAGGCAATTTATCTTTTTTTTTTTTTATGACATTTGCACTTAATGTAGAAAAAAACCCAAGAAAACTACCCTGTAAAATAATTTCTACAGGGTAGTTTCATCTGTAGCTGTATATATTATTTATTTTATTAATATCATAACTCCCTCTGTAAAAACTTAAAAACAAAATGAAACAATTACCTGATTTTATGGAAGAATAAAAAGGAGAGCTGTAGCGTATTATTTTTGTTTTCATCCTTGATTATTCTGCTGAATATTTTCTGCATTCATTCATTCATGGTTCGGTCTATAAAATGTCCGTCAGAGTCCAAGGTGTTCTGTCCAGAACACAAAGATATTCAGATAAATATAAAAAAAAGATTTCAGAGATTTGAGAAAACTTCACTGTAACGATTCATCGCTTATCAAAACTGTTTGTCATAATTTATTCGTCGACGCACGTTGATCAAACAAACATTTTGAAGCTGGTTTTATTCAACGTTCATATTTCTGTTTATGCAAATACATTTAATAAGAAAAATATTAATTTGCATATTAAAACATGAAACACTTAAGAGTAATACATTCAATAATAATCTTATTGTCAATTAACGAGGAATTCATGGTGATATTTATCATTTAAACATTTTGACCCCTGAGGGAATATTCCAGTCATACAATATGAGTTATTAATAATTAATAATAAAAGCAGCGATCCTTTGGTAAACACCAGTCCAGATGTTTCACAGAAAACAACTATTTTTTTAATCAGTGTTCACATTTACGACTTAAAAATCTCGAGTTCTCTGGTAATATTCACAGCAAGAGACACTGACACTCTGAGAACACCTGAGCCTGGATGGGTTCTTTGAGCCTGAACGGGTTCTTTGAGCCTGGGTGGGTTCTCTGAGCCTGAACGGGTTCTCTGGGCCTGATCGGGTTCTGTGTGCCTGAACGGGTTTTTTGAGCCTGAACAGGTTTTTTGAGCCTGGACAGGTCTCTGAGGTTCTTTTAGGCCTCTTCCCTTTGCAGTAATGAGACCAAATAAATACGTCACCAACAAAGGGACGATTTGAACACAGAAACTGCGCTAAAAAGTCACATTGACTCTAAAAGAACAATCCTTTCATCAAAGTTTCCTGATGGAACCAGTAAAGCTCCTGCAGAATTCATGTCCCAGAACCTGAAGGGGTTTTGTAAAGCACCAAAGTGAAGTAAATACATTCCTGACGCTATTGGATGACCTTTTTAGGTTCTGCAAGAAGCCTTTACATATTGGTTCATTGAATTCATGGCAGCCAGGCACCCAAATTAATTGAATAAATGTTCAAGATAGAACCAAAAGTGTTTTTTCATGGTGATGCCATGGGGTAGCCTTTTTAGGTTCTGCAGGAAACCTTTACCTATTAATTCTTCAAATAATTAGACAGTTTAAACAAATATGACAAAACTTAAAGTATAAGTATAAGTTTAAAGAACCATCACAGGTTATTAAAAGTAGAACCTCTGAAGGTTCCACAAAGACCCTTTCATCAAAGTTTCCTGATGGAACCAGTTAAGCTCTTGGAGGATTCCTGTCCCAGAACCTGAACGTGTTTTGTAAAGCACCAAAGTTATTCATGGTGATGTCTGTTCAGAGCCGGTGCCGAATCTGGAACCCGTTCTTGGAGTTTGGACAGCCAAAGAACCGGCTCTCTGCAGGAAAACTGGTTCCAGAGGGGCACCAACTCTCTGCTGGTCTCCAACCACCAACTGCTTTGTCAGCTGGAGCAGAAGAACTAGGGTCACGTTGGTCGAAAAGAGGTAACAGGGTAACCTTTTTAGGTTAGCATAAAAAACCCTTACCTGTTGGTTCCTTGAAGAACCATTCATGGTGTTCAGGTCAGAAACGATCTACTTTTAAAGCTAAACAGTCACTAGAATGTGTTTCTGAAACATTTGAGGAGAGAAACAGGCAACGCTTAAAGGGGTTCCACCACAGCATCTCCTTCCAGAAAGCCCTTTTGGTTCTAACTTGTACCTTTAATTTGAAGGGCATGAACTCTGACCCGTTATGCTAGGCATAAAAAGCATTCTGGGTGATCAGGCGGGTGGTAAAAAGGCATTAAAAATCTATTCATGAGTAAAAAATAAATCTTAAAGAATCTAAACTGTACAGAGGCCTGGAGGTCCTGGAAGATAATGTGTTGTTTTTTCTGTGCACAAGAAAAGAAGGAAGCGACCTTTCGGGACTTCTGGGATTTCCTTAGATTAGACAAATAAAATAAACTGATAACAAAAATGTATTTTTAAGGTCAAATATTCAATATTCTATATATGTTCAACAGTTTAAACATATGTTGCGTCTGAAGGAGATGAAGCAGTGTTAATATTTAGATTTTATTTTTGTGAAAAGTTCTAATAAAAGGACAGAAAACACCATTTGTTATGGAGGATCAAACCTGACTAATTAGGGTAAAATGTGAGAATTCAATCAGTGACAGTCCAATGTGCCGCAGCGCCCCCTGCAGGCCGCAGCACTCATCAGTAAAGTTCATCCTCTGAGGAGCAGCAGTGAGATGTGGACATTTTAATCCATGTTTTTGTTTGTTTTTCTTGTGTGTGTGCTTGTGCATTTCTGGTGAACTCTTGTCCTGATGGGGGCGCTAGAGGAAGGTCGGGGGGGTCGGCAGAGTCCTGAACCTCTGCACCGCTGGTTTCATGAGTGTGGAGTCATTGAATTATTTTCACCTTATATTTAATTTTTCCTCTAACAGGATTTTTTTGTTTCTGTGTGATTTATCGATTCATTTCTTATTTTCTTTAATCCATTTTTTGTTTTTCAGTTTTACATGTTTGTGACCATCTGATCGTATTCATCGATTAGTTACTGATGAGTCAGGTTTGCTCCTCCTGCTGGATGTTTCTGACATCATCACTGATATTTTCTTTCACCTGCAGTTTTAAACGTGTGCACAGACCCGTTTGTTAGCGAGACTTTAGCGAGCTCCGATTTATTCCGTGTCCGATTTCCGTCAGCGATAGACCCGCCAGCCATCGAGGACTGCCACTCTCTTTTTTACTCCTCCTCTCCAATTCCCCCCCTCCCCCTCCTCCACATAACTACTGACGCCTTTGCCCCCCAACCTATCGCTTTAAACGTACACAGTATGTCGAGTTTGACTCACCTGAGGAGAGAAAAGAGCGAGGGTGCCATTGGGACAACACGAGAAGAAATAAAGTGATGTTTCGGGGTAAGCACAGTTTAGGAATAGTCCTTTACCTCTGTTCTCTCACTCAGTTTCTGTTCCTCCTCTTCCTTTTCCTTCTGTTCACACATATTTCCTCCCTTTTTTTTCCTCCGTCGTGTGTCTGTGTTTTGTGTGCTTGACGACTCCATCTCTCTTTTGTGTTCCCTGTTTTCTTTTTGCATCTCCAATGAAATCCAGCAGCTCAGAGTGTGACTCAGACATAGACAGCTACAGTATGTGCAGTGTTCGTGCTGGTGTGTCCTTTTAAAGTGCTTCTTCTTCTTCTTCTTCTTCTTCTTCTTCTTCTTCTTCTTCTTCTCCTTCTCCTTCTTCTTCTTCTTCTTCTTCTTCTTCGTCTCTGTGGGGGAAAAAATATGTTCATCACCATTTTGTTCAGCTAGAGGGATGCTAGTTTGACCAATCTGGCGCCCCACACAGCTAACAGCTACTCTGTTAACCTTCCTTCATTCTAACTAGAACTTTGATAGCTTAGACAGATTTACGCCAACACTCCGAGGCTCCTCCCCTCACACACTTTGACCAATCAGCTGCAGGCTTTAGATGTGTGAGAGCACCAATCAGCTCTCTCCTGTCTAACGCCGGCTCAGGGAGGAGACCAAGTGTTGGGACGTAGCCGTAGGAAACATCAAATACAATTTTTTTTCCTGGCGGAGCCCGTCATTAACCTCCCTCCTCCTCTCTGATTGGTCTGTTTGCAGCTGGACGAGGAGCGGCACCAACCGCGGCCCAATCAGCTGAGGAGGCTGGCCTCCTACGTCTTCTCCTCCTCCACCCTGGAGACGGAGCAGTACCCGCACGGAGGAGGTAGCTTTATCCAGAGGAGCCGCTCGGCTGAGAGCAGCCCCGCCCACGCCACCGCCGCCGCCACCGCCGCCTCGGTCCGGCGGCGGCACACCGGCACGCTGCCAACGCCAGGCAGCCCGCGGAGCAGACACTCGGTCCTCAATGTGTCGAGGACGCAGCTGCAGCAGATGTTAGCCAAGCTCATGAACAAGAACAGCAGCTGAGAGGACTGAGAGACGGACTCAGAGCACACACACACACACACACACACACACACACACACACTGCGTATGCAGAGTCTGTCACACCACATTAGGTTATAATAGTATTGAACTTTTTATTTTATTTTAGTGTAAAGTGAGTTGTAAAGTGTTTGCCAGCTTGTGTTCCTGTCTGGATGAATAATGTCCCCCAGCTCCAGAAACTGGATAAATGCCCAGCATGAGTTCATGATAATAAACAGGTTTAGCTCTAACTCATAAATAATGCTGAAATAACTACAACCTGACTTCAGGTTGCTAAAAAGTCTGAATTGATGCTTTGTCAGGTCTGTCTGCAAAACACAAGGAAACTGCTGTTAAAACGATGGTTTTCTGAATGGAGTCTGATGCATGAGAACAACGATGTGCAGGAGAATCAGGCAGGTTTTTTTTAACTAGCACGAATATGAGACATTTGCATCTTCACATCGCACGCCGCACATTTTGTCTTTTTGTTAAAAGTTGAACTTTTGTGCAGCGTCAGTGTCAGATGTGAAGCGTCTCTCTGCTGGAGGCCCGCTCAGTTTCTATGCTTTAATGTCACAACAGCTGAGATATTTTATCACGCATATGCTAACTTTCTTCACCAGACACTCTTTCAGTTTAGTTCTTCCTAAAGAAAATTGTTTTGATAATATTTTTCACTGCTTTTTCTTGTTTGGTTTCTGATAATTCCCTGGGCATCGGTTAAGGCTGCACAATCTGCTGCAGGTCTGTAAGGGCAGCAATAAGCAATTTTCTTTATTACTGATTAAAGTGAAACTTATTTGAATTATTCGCTCAACACAAAAACAGTCTGACAAAAGAAACTAAAGGACCAAAAGTAAACAAATTGTTGAGTTTTCTGGTTTGGCGCCCCCTGTTGGCTCTGCATACACACACACACACACACACACACACATACACACACTCACACTTACACACGGATATAACACATGTTAATTAAACACAACAAGCCATATGACTCAACACGTAGTTTAACTCACACTCACGTAGCTCCACCCACGACTTTTCAAGCGGAGGAACAGACGAAGAGGAGAAAAGTGGTGAAGACAGGAAATATTTTCCATGCAATAAACTGTGAGAAGCGTCTCTGCGGAGCTGAAGTTGCACACGCCGCTGCAGAGCTGGAGGAATAACGTGAAGCTGAATATTTCCTGCGGGGAGAGGAACCGAGCGAGGCTGCTAACAGACTGTTAAGCTTTACACACTTTCTGCTTTCATTTATTTGTTGTTTTTTTAAATCTTTTCTTGCTGAGATGAAGGAGCGATCGTGGAGGAATGCAGGTCGTCCCCCTGGCGATCACGTTTTTTGCACCGAGACTTTGGAGTCGACGATCATCGAGCAATACACCGACACGCTTCACTGCTTCACGACACGAACCCCGTGTCCCCGAACGCCTTGCCGCCGCGCCGCCGCTCCTGCTTCATTAAATGTTTGTTGTGTGAAGAGAGAAGTGTGAGTTTTCTCTGTAGAAGAGCTTTTCTTTGATCTCTGAGCCTTTAGGACAGAAACTGTTACTGCACTGACTCTCTGAGGAGAAGTATGGCGGCCCAAAGGTGCAAAGATTTCACACAAAAGAAAAAAAAAGAAAAGGAAACGCAGCAATGTGTTTAAAAAAAAAAAAGAATACACGATGCCATTTCATAAACAACAACATAAAAAAATTACTAAATAAATTCACGACTCAGCAACAATAGAGTGGAAAACAAATAAAGGACAGAACAATATTCATTTCATAAAAAATGATTCACAAAACATGTCAAAAAATAACAAAAAGACTTGACTGGAAAGAAAACAAATGAACAACTTTTAACCCCACAAATGAAAAAACAAAACAAAAACAAATGAACAGATCTCTCGCTGAATGTAGCAGTTGTTCGTTTTCTGATCGGATTAAAAAAGAATCCTGAAGGGCACCAGTTCCACTTAATTTTTTATTTATTTTCTGATTGTTGGACAGGACAGAGAGCATCATGGGAAGTGTTACTGGCTAATTCTTTGTGCTCTCTGCTTTGGGCAGCTGTGGTGTTTGTTTATTATTCCATCTGGAGATGATGTCTGACATATCTCCTCGGGGTCGTGGGGAGATGATCGAGGATGAATCTGATTGAATCTGGTGACGCTCTGAATGATCTTTGAATGAGTCAGTGGACGATGTAGCAATAGGTTGTTCCTCAGTGACTCGTACAAGTGATGCAGCAGAACTCGCTGCATATTTTGACACAATGGATGTTTTATTACTGGTTTTGAGCGTTACAGAAAGATTAGAAAATGTTCCTGCATGAACCTCAAAGTTTCCTCAACCAGTGACACTGTGCTCTGTCCGGAGAGCAGTGCCACTTAATAAAAGACAAAACTCATGATTGCTTTACAAATATTTGTTAAAAATTTCAAAGGCTGGCTCAAGGCTCAAGTCCAAAGTCACGATTCAGTGGTCCGAGTCGAGTACAAGTCATGTGATGGATCAGATTTAAAGGGACGGTTCAGGGTTGTGGACATTAAGTTAAACACTGTCAGTAGTTTAGTGGATGTAAAGTTGTCAGTTCACTCTCTGAGCTCCGGCGTCAGAGTTCTGTCCTGTTCTGATCGTAGAATATAACGTTCTGCAGGTTGACAGAGTCACAAACTCACGTTACAAGGTTTATGTGCACTAAACTACGTATTAATGTTTGGACTCTACCTGTAAACGGCCGTACGTATTTCAGTGTTGATCAGAAGGAGCTTCTGTACTTCCTGTCCGTCCGATGTCGCAACAACATTCGGATCTCAACTCATCGGAGTCACGCCTACGGACGCTGTCAGTTTCTGCTAGTTACGCACATCGTGTCCTTTCAAAATGAACTTTTCTAACAGACTCCAAATAACACTGAGTCTTGGTTCCACGGGGGACACGAGCAGCCATCTGTCTGTTTGACCCATCCTAGACCAGACCTTTGCGATCTTAAGTAACTTGGAAGGCGGCAGACACGTCGTGTTGCTGGTGGACGCACTTTATTGTCTGAAGATGTGGAGATAATTCAGTCACAATGTCAAGATGAGGAGAAACCACAGCTGCTCAAAGCTTCAGAATGTTGTTGTGGAGTTTTATTGTCCATCGTTCCACGTTCGAATGCTGTTTTGAGTTCAGTCCAGATCTTCCAGAGGACGAGTTTGGTTCTGCGGACTGTCTGCGTTCTGTTGGTGGAGATAGCATCAGGTCCATTAGAAGCAGTGGCTGGCCGTCCGTGGAGAAGTGTTGTTTGTTTGGTAAACTTCATAATGTGTCTGAGCAGGTTGTTGTTGTCGTGTGTTTGGGTTCCATCCTGCTTCCACTTCCATCATTACGTTCCGAATGCTGCACTTTATCACTGGGGGGATGGATGCAGAACACAGATGCAATAAGAGAAATCTAAAGAGTTCTTTAGACGGACGTTCTGGGGGTTTGCCTTGGCATCATTCAGAATTATTATGGCCGCTAGAGGGCGCCACTAACTCCGGGAGGGGATCAGAGTGTTAGGGACTAGATTTATGCGTTGCACGTAACTTGAAGGTCTATAGTCGTTGGGCTGGTGATGATATGGTGCAACATCTTTTGTGAACGAGTCCTTGAGGAAAGTGATGCCGCTTCATGGTGCTATCGTTCCATTCTTTGTGAATTCACCCTTCAGAGAGGATTTGATAAGACGGGTGAATCTCTGCACGGCGTCCAGCACCACGATGTTTTGTCCTGAGAGACGGAGGCGTGTTTGTGTTTATCTCCACCATCAGAACAACGTTAAAATGGTTCAATCCGAGTGGAACCTAAGCGGCGCTCGGCGGTTTGTTGCTTTGAGTTCTTAAAAGATGATTTAACGGCCGCTCTGAGCAGAGAAACACTGAGTTAAAGGGCTACATTGAGTTAATATGCACCGCTTGCTGTTTTCATCGCCGATCCGGTCTGATGAGTTTGTTTTCATGCTGCTTCTTGCTGAGTTTCAGGACGTCCCGCCCGTTATATTCAGCACCGTTACAGTACGACCACTCAGAGAATGTATGAAGTGGACTCGCTGCTAACTTTATTTTGCACGCCTGCAAAATGATTCACCTGCCGTACAAGATTGTCACTGATACATGTCGATGTTTTGTCCCGTGTCATGATGAACGCAGCTGGAAACAGGCGGTTATTATTATTGTTATTATTATTATGCTGTCGACACACTTTAAAAAACAATCCGCAGCATTAATGACGTCGTACCAAGAGACTGTTTACCGACTGTCGCTCTCTTTGCATGAGATCTACTGTTTGTACGACTCGCACCTCTGACTGTAAAGTGACTAATAACAGCACTGTACTGTAAACACAAGAACACACACCTCTGACTGTAAATAACTCACACTAAAGAGGATACTCACGGATCAGACCCTCCTTACCATCACATCTTTAGCAAAATCTTCACAGACTTCTCTTGATATTTCGTTTTTTAACAACATAACTGAGTTCTTACAGGACTTGGTTCATGAACCACACGTAACTCCACTAACAGCCTGTAGTTCAGTAAGTTTTACAGTTCGTGTTTGTTTATATATTTGTAGCATTTTGATCCTTTTGATACCACTGATCACTTATCAGGTTAGCTAGTTCAGTAAATACTATGAACAATATGTGGGGCTGGGCAATAATTCAATACAATAATTTATTGTATTTTATTGGCATCATATTGTGATAAAAAACAATGTTGAGATATCGTGATACAAAATTAACACTGTTAAAAATTTAACAGATTTTTTTTCAATTTGTTTTTGTCATTCTCTTTTTTAGTCTTTTTTTAGTAATTTAGTCAAGTTTTGTCAAGTTTTGCATCTTTTGTTGGTCATTTGGTGGACTTTTTTTGTAATTTTTACATATTTTTTTGGTAATTTTGTGTCCCCTTTGGTAAATTTGTGACTTTCTTTAGAAATTTGAAAATTTCTCTGTTCTTGCAGAGTATGTATTAGCCTTTAGTGTGGTATTTAGTGAGGTGGCGTCAAGGTATTTCCTTGTCAACCTTTGTGTTCTTCTGATCTTGCAGGCTGCAGTTATCTTCACAATGCAGTTTGTGGCAGTTTGAGTTTAACAGAAGCAAGCATTGTACAAAAACACAGTAAAATAATGCATAATATGAGAGTAAAACAGAAATTCTTACCACATGAGAGATGCTTTTGTCTCAGTTATCAAACTGACGATTGATCACAGATGTTTGTTTCTGCCTGCCAGTGTTTCGTACAGTTAATGTAGCACGTTAGCTAAAACAAACATCAAGATATTGTGATACAATATTACATTGTCTAATTTGATACTAACAAACATTAGGGCCTGGCTGATATGACCCTATAAATATATATCCCCTAAATATATATATATATATATATATATATATATATATATATATATATATATATATATCCCCTAAACAATATGTTTGTTGTTTATATTTATCCATAATGTATTGTCTAATGCATCACAATGTCAAAAACCAATGGCCAAATTGCATTATTGCAAGGTTTATGTCATTCCGAAAAATCACAAAAGACAAAAATACGCTTTAGTTATTTCATATAGACAATTTATTAACCGAATAACCAGAAAACATGCTTAACGTGATATACATATTGTTGTTGAGTTATGAAACTAGAATACTTTGGCCATATCGCCCAGCCCTACTTCCACTGATAGTTCTCCATTGTCTCTTCACTCAGAGAACCAAGTTACAACGTAACCATACTTCCTTCACTTTTCTCATTTTGCTGTGTACATATTGTTCATAGTTTTTACCCTTTGAGTGTTATAGATCATTTTGATAATAAAGATGCTCGACACTGAACATGTGATTAGTGGCAAGACGATCTAATTAGGTCTGGGCGATATGGACCAAAAGTCCTATCCCGATATATTTAGGCTGAATATTGATTTACAATATCCCCATATTTTTATCGCAAAGTGAGAGCAAATGTTCAGTCAAAGTCAAATATGACATGTCACAAGTAGTTTTATTGAAACCGTTTATTTAAGTGAACATAAATACTGTATAACCACAGGAGTACGTTGTTTTGTTTTTTTTAAATCAAAGCTCCATAAAGTGCACATTAAAATGAAAAAATATCTTAAATAAAAATAGCCAATGAAATAAAATAGGCCAATCTTTTTCTGAAATAAATATATTTATATGAGAGAAGAATAACGAACCTTACAAAAGAACTAAATATGACAAGAACTATATTGATACATGCGATATAGTCTAATTCCATATCACATACCCGTATCCATATCAAATATATATATATTCAGAGCTGAGTCAATAATTAAAACTGTTCATGTGATGGTAACACTGCTGGCTGTTAGTGGAGTTACGTTACATTGTGTAAGAAACTCAAACCGTATGCATCTTACTGTTGTGTCTTTGTTATACAATCAGCTGTAAATCCAACCGTCTTGATTGCTGTTAACATTTCTGAATTTGTGAACAAAACTTTTGGATTTGTGTGAATACATTTTTATCCCAAAATTAACGATTAAATCTATTCTGTTCGCATGATAGAAACTCAAAAAGACCCCATTAGCCTGTCCGTCAAACAGAAGAGCTGCTGTACGTCTCTTCACTCAGAGAACCAAAGTTACAACATAACCGTACGTTCTCTATCGTCTCTAGTAAATGGTAAAAGGTTTAACTTTTAATCATGATTGTGGCCAAGACAACAAAACCAAAACCCAGGATCTAAAAACAGCTGAAACTGTCCTTTAAGATCTTGAAGACACATGGTGCCGTTAGCATACGATTGTATGAAGACCTCTGTGTGTTTGCTAACGGGACTTTTTGGCTGAAACAACGTCTCAAATTGAATCTGTGTCTTTGTGTTTGTCACACTGCTGCTCCTCATGTTGGTCAAACTGAATATATAAATATATAGTTTGAATTGATTTAAGCACGAAAATATGTATTAAATGGTAACTTGTTAAGTGATTTACAGAAAAACCAAAACAAAGGTGCAGTATTCAGAGCCATCCTGCTCAACTTCAAACTACAAATCACATTTTAAGGTTTTGATGAATCACAAAAGAACCAACATTTCCATCACATCCACAGCTCTGCAGCTCCGCAGCCTTCGTGTCTGCAGATTTTCTTCAAAACTAGATGCAGTGCAGAAACTGTCGAGTCTCGCAAAACATTTATACCTCATGAATCACACGCTAGAATACTATACATGTAAAATATAAAAAAATACACTATTACTCTCCTCCCAAACATCCATTTTCTTGCATATTTGGTCTGTTGGTGCTGGTCTTTATGGAATAACAGGGTGATACTGTACAGATAATGTGTCTGCAGAGAGAACAGAACTGCGTCTGTGTGTTTAGACGTCTCCGCGCTCATTTTGTTTCCACTTTGTTATTCAATCAGTGTGAAGCTCGTGTGTCACTAATAGTTGATTCTCAAAGGAACATTCAGACATTTCAGGAAATCTTATTCAACCTCCGATACGACCCGCTGCAGCCACGTCCTCCAACCTGAACGTAGTGAAACCAAACTCTTTGGTCGGGCTGAGGAGAAGTCGTGTTGTGGTTTATTAGCACAAAAGTAAAATATTACACAATAAAAGGTGAAGGGAGGTTACCCCCATTACTTCAACCAGTCAGTAAAAACACAACAAAATCAAAAACATGAACGGCAGAAAAAAAACGTAAAATAGGAATAAAAGATGCAAAACCTTTTCAGTCAAACGGAACTCTTTTTAGATCAGAAGACGATGACTAGAGAGAATAAATCCGTGATAATAAGGCAGATTAAAAAAGTGAATATCTGCAGATAAAAACATCAAAATATATAATACACGTTAGGAGAATATTCCCAGAATAAATTGACCAAAGTTTTTATTTACTAAACAAAAGAGATTCTTAAAATCATAATAATCAATTTGTTTTTGTCATTTTTATATCTTTTTTTTGTGGTAATTTTCTATTTTTTTGTCAATTTTTTTTCATCTTTTGTTGGTAATTTTTTGACTTTTTTTTTTTCATTTTTACATTTTTTTCATGTGTCTTTTTTTGGTAATTTAATTTAAACTGCTTTGATCCAAACTGACTTTCTATGTCTTTAGACTGCATCAGCTCACTTCCTGCTTTCACCTCCGTCATAATCACTGTGGCCACTAGAGGTCGCCACAAAACCATAAATGAGGTCCTTATGCTTTTACAAACCTGTGGTGGTTCTGGGCGAGGACAGTGTGAGATGTTCTCCCAGAAAAGGTGAAGGTGAAGAACATTTCTGTGTGTCGAGTACAGAGAGCGGCCTGGAGGTGTTTAGCTTAGCTTAGCACTAAGACTGGAAGCAGGGGGAAACTTCTAGCTTACCCATAGCTTGTTAGCTAACGAGCTAGTCATCAGTGCATCCTGTTGTCAGCTGGTTCAGAGCTCAGACTGTGAGTTCAGTGGTTAACAGATAGCTCAAATGCTAACTGCTGCTAAAACCACATACTTCAATTCTTTGCACCAAGCTAAGCTAAGCTAAGCTAAGCTAAACACATCCTGGGGCGATGTTAGCTGAAACTGCGTGTTCAGTTATGACTCAAAACAAAAGTATTTTCTGAAGCGTCTGAATGTTTCTTCTAAGTGTTTTGCAATAACAGCAGAGTTTCTGTTGTCGAGGTAACGGAGAGCTCGCCGCGTAACGATCCGTGAGTGTCTTTCACTTGTAAAATACATGTACACGTTTCTTTTCTATCACTATATGATTGTACAGTACTGCTTGTATAATTTACAGGTAAAGCATGTATTTTAAACTTTTTGTAAATTATAACTGTGTACATATATACAGACATTTAGAAAGTAATTAGGTTTGCAGTTAATCTCTAATAGCATGATATTTAGCGGGGTTTAGTATGTATGTACAGGCTGTATGTTAAATCTTTATGAAGGGAAACACTTGAAAATCACCTGATATCAGACTGCGTGCTGTCTAAGGATAAACTCTGCAATGCATTTTTTGTGCCTTTTATATCAATGTATGTAATCTAGACAATCTTGAAAAGCTTGTGTACAACCAAAATGACATTAAAATGGTTTTGGGGGCAAAAAATGATGGAGATCCTGCTGCCTTTCTTACCGCGAGGGGCCGTTAGCGAGCGCTACACATGTTAGCACACAGCTCTTAAAAAGAGACCACTCTCACAAATGTTTCTTAAATCAGCATCTGTACATGTATGGCAGCCCGTCCATTCCAGTGTGTTGGATTCCAACACAAGTTTCCTCATTCTACTCAATGAGACACTGATCAGCTAAACCAAATCTCACTTTATGAGGAAGATCATAAAAAACACTGCTGGGATTAAAGATTGAGATTATCCCACCAATAATGATTTCTAAACTCTTCCTAAATTAAAATATTAGTGTTGTGTTGTTTAAAAATGTTTTCTTTGCTTTATTTGAGGTCTGAAAACACAGAACATCTTTTTTTGTTATTCTGACTAGTTTTCTGCTGATAAATGCTCTAAATGGCAGTATTTTAATATCAGATTTGAGGGTAATGTTTTCACCAATTTATCGAATGAAACAAAAAATTTCATTTTACTCAAGGCAAGGCAAGGCAGGTTTATTTGTGTAGCAACTTTCAACAACAGGGCAATTCAAAGTGCTTTACACAACATTCAACATTGAATGGCATTCAAATATAAAAAATGAAGGTTAAAAACAAGCAGATCGAAGACTACAAAAAGCAGATAAAAGACTAAAAAAAGCAGATCAAATACTTAAAAACCAGCAGATAAAAGACTAAAAACCAGCAGATAAAAGACTGAAAACAAGCAGATAAAAGACTAAAAAACAGCAGATAAAAGACAAAAAAAACAGCAGATAAAAGACTAAAAAACAGCAGATAAAATACTAAAAACCAGCAGATAAAAGCAGATTAAAGACTAAAAACAAGCAGATGAAAGACTAAAAAACAGCAGATATAAGACAAAAAAACTGCAGATAAAAGACTAAAAAACAGCAGATAAAAGCAGATAAAAGACTAAAAACAAGCAGATAAAAGCAGATAAAAGACTAAAAACAAGCAGATAAAAGATTTTAAAAAAACAAGCAGATAAAATATTTAGGAAAAATATTTAAGTACATTGAAATATAAAATTTTAAAATTGAAAAGAAGCTGCTAAGCGAAAGGAGTCCCTCAGTCTGTCTGGGTCCTCTGGCCTTTTTAGGAAACTGAACGCTGCCTCTTCAAGTTTAGTTCTGACTTTCAACACGGAGCAGACCAGTCCCTGATGGTCCTAGAGTTCTGGATTGTTCGTAGCTGAGCAGATGATCAGAAAGGCGTACCTATAAATATTAACCAGCA
The DNA here is from genome assembly GCF_030273125.1 of Centropristis striata. Classification (NCBI taxonomy): domain Eukaryota; kingdom Metazoa; phylum Chordata; class Actinopteri; order Perciformes; family Serranidae; genus Centropristis; species Centropristis striata. The sequence goes on from NC_081517.1 coordinate 11,231,853, forward strand.
AAAGTGATCATTTTGCAGTGGTCTCTTCATTTTTCCAGAGCTGTATTAGCAAGTGCTCCTTCCTTTGTCACTCCTCCAAGCCTGGGAATGTTTCTCACATCCAGTCTTTGACTCAGACCCACCGCCAGCCCCATCGCACAAAGTTATGTGAAAGTATGGTTCTGTGCTGCTGGCACGTATTCTCCACACATTATTATTATATTTTCAACCCTGACCCTCAGGACTGCGTTTCAGGGCAAAAAAAGACGAAAACAAACAGACTCAAGAACAGTTTCCATCAAGAGCTGTCATTGCCATGAACGCCTCCAAGAAATAAATCTACAGAAACAAACATGTAAATACTGTGGAACAAACAGTGCAATATATTTATTAAATGTGCAATAACTCCCATTCTGTCCCTGTAAATATCCCAAACCTGCTGCTCCCCTCTACGTCTTCTTCTTGTGCTTTTTTATAGGTTTGCTTATATTTTTTTCACTTTGTTTAAATAATTGTATTCTGTTGCACTAAAACGAGAGCTGCTCTTTTTAATTTCACTGTGCAATGACAAATAAAACCCTTCTATTCTTCCGAACCCATGTAAAGTCAGTGGATCAGTTTTCATGCTGGACTCACAGATTCCCTGTTTAACAGGCAGGAATGAGTGACACCGGCGCGGAGAATAAAGGCTACAACAGAAGAAATGTGTTCTCTCTCTCCGGCTGCAAGAACACAATGACGTCACTTTGTTCTTGCAGCCGAAGAGAGGGAACACATTTCTCACAAGTATTCCCCATCAGACCAACCAGTCAGTAAAAACACGACAAAATCAAAAACATAAACGGCAGGAAAAAAATCTAAAAATAGGAATAAAAGATGCAAAACCTTTTCAGTCAAACTGAACTCTTTTTAGGTCAGATATTTATTTTGAAGTGTTTTGAACTGATTGACGATGACTAGAGAGAATAAAAAGGATGAAGACCTTTAAATCTGTGATAATAAGGCAGATTAAAAAAGTGAATATCTGCAAACACAAACATTATAAAATATATAATACACACGTTAGGAGAATATTCCCAGAATAAATTGACAAAAAATTTATTGACTAAACAAAAGAGATTCTTAAAATAACTCCTTTTTATCATTTTTACATTTTCTTTTTGTCATTCCGTCTTTTCTTTTTGGGTAATTTTTTACATTTTTTGTCGGTAATTGTTATGTTTGTTATTGTTTGTCGGTATTGTTACTTTTACTTTTTATTTTTTGGTAGATTTGTGTCTTTTTTGGGGTAATTTAGTAAATTTTGACTGTTTTTGTCATTTTTTTGTCTTTTGTTGGTCATTTCTCTGTTCTTGACCTGTCATCTGGGCAGAACTTGCTTCTGCAGTGGAGTTTCTTGTAAAGTCTGAAATGTCCCGGCCAGAAGGAACTTTTTGCTTGTTCTTGCCACCTCGAGAACAAGAACAAACTTCTCTGTAAAGGGCTTCAAGCAGCTGATCCACTAACTTGCTGCTGTTGTTTATGTGCTGCTCCACACATTAGGTGTCAGCAGCACAGAACTTGTGTTTAAACAAACGGACTCATGTCACGTGATTTTTGTGAGACCAGGATGCCTATTGCATTATATTTAAATTTTTAGTTTCCTCCACCTGAGTTTAGTGTTAACGCTGTATGCTGTTCTTCCCACCCGGACATGGAGCAGCCAGCCAGCAGGGAGTCAGCTGGGGGGTCCGAGGGGCTGCAGACCAGGACTTTCACCAGGAGAACAGGGTTCATGTCCCATATGAAAACAAACGTTAAATGATGCGATTCAAACATCTCTTAACTTCCTGCATCACGTTTTTACTGAACTATGTCACTTCCAGTAGTCACGTCGACTGCCTAACTAATTCACTTACAGCATTCACATAATTTATTTCCTTTTTAAACTGTCTTTTTAAAAAATCTAAATCTGGGTCAGTGGTGATGTGTGAACTGTTTTTTTAGAGCGCTCTGTGATATACTGTAGGCTCATATGGGTCGTTATGGGCTGTTTCAGCAGGTGCAAGTGTTGTTGTCTACAGTCGTGTTGTGTCTTTTTTGGGGTAATTTAGTAAATTTTGATTGTTTTTGTCATTTTTTTGTCTTTTGTTGGTCATTTCTCTGTTCTTGACCTGTCATCTGGGCCGAACTTTGTTTTGATTGTTTGATTGGTGAGAAATGTGAGTTTGAAAGAGTGTGTGCTGCAGTGGGAGGGGCCTGTGACGACTTCCACGAGTTCTGCAGTGGAGTTTCTTGTAAAGTCTGAAATGTCCCGGCCAGAAGGAACTTTTTTCTTGTTCTTGCCATCTCGAGAACAAGAACAAACTTCTCTGTAAAGGGCTTCAAGCAGCGAAGCCACACAGGGGAGGGAGTGTTGCCAGACTGGGCGGTTTCAGTTTAAGTGTGTGGGCAAAAATGGGCTTGGGCGGGTGGACAGGTTTTGGGCTGGTTAACAAGAGTTTTTAGATTACATTAGATTAAATTTTATTGTCACTGCACAGACTACAGGTACTTGGACACCGAAATGCTGTAAAGCAACTAACCAGAAATGCAAAAATGCAGTTAAGTGCAAAGTATGTACAGGAATATATAAATAAATACAATAGGTTTTAGCGGCACATAGCAGTAGGTAGTGCAAACAGATCAGTACAAATAAAGTGCAGTTGACAGTATGAGTGATGGAATCAATGTCTACACTATGAACGAGGGGTACATATAGATATAAGATGAATACGCTATAAGGGATTAATTGTTGAGTTGTGCCGGTTTTTAGTTATACCTTTATATTATATTTATATATGTAATATATATCAGTCGACAGCTTTTCCCCTGTTGTTTAAACCACTCATAATGTTAAGAGAGCTCAGTGGACCTGATGGTAAGAGGCTCTCTGCGGAGCTGAAGGCAGATTAACAACATGAAACATGACAGAAAACATCAGAGCACTAATATGATAACAGACGATACAACAGGCAGCTGAAGGGCAACGAGTTAATGTAACTTATTGTAAGTTATTGTAACTTATTACAGAGGACTGCTCTATGAAGAGTATCAGCAATCAACGCTTTAACAATGGAGACAAAAGAAGTTCACGGTCACGGCGGAAAACAAATAAAAGCAGAAGATCTTCAGTGAAAACCCAACTGTGTGTGTGTGTGTGTGTGTGGTACACTTGAATTCAGCAAACTTTCCAGGCTGGTGTTGTAGATAGAATTAGGAGAAAGCTCATATTTTTTTAACTTGAGCTGTCCCTTTATTATTATTTTCATTTTCAGGGCAGGGGGCAAAGGCTTCATCATGACATCAGTGCGTGAGATTTCATTCACTTGGGAACACTTAAAATTTAAAATAAAAAATTTGGGGCGGATTTTGAGCACCTGTTGGGTTTGTAGCAGGAATTCACAGAAACTGCAGCTTTTTGGCAACCGCAATGCGTGAGCTACTTTTGCTGATCCACTAACTTGCTGCTGTTGTTTATGTGCTGCTCCACACATTAGGTGTCAGCAGCACAGAACTTGTGTTTAAACAAACGGACTCATGTCATGTGATTTTTGTGAGACCAGGATGCCTATTGCATTATATTTAAATTTTTAGTTTCCTCCACCTGAGTTTAGTGTTAACGCTGTATGCTGTTCTTCCCACCCGGACATGGAGCAGCCAGCCAGCAGGGAGTCAGCTGGAGGGTCCGAGGGGCTGCAGACCAGGACTTTCACCAGGAGAACAGGGTTCATGTCCCATATGAAAACAAACGTTAAATGATGCGATTCAAACATCTCTTAACTTCCTGCATCACATTTTTACTGAACTATGTCACTTCCAGTAGTCACGTCGACTGACTAACTACTTCACTTACAGCATTCACATAATTTATTTCCTTTTTAAACTGTCTTTTTAAAAAATCTAAATCTGGGTCAGTGGTTTTGTAGCCTAAATTCAATGAAACTGCAACCGCAAACTGAACGTTTATTTATAATGATGTGTGAACTGTTTTTTTAGAGCACTCTGTGATATACTGTAGGCTCATATGGGTCGTTATGGGCTGTTTCAGCAGGTGCAAGTGTTGTCGTCTACAGTCAGCTCAACAGCCGGCGACCCCTTGACCACATTAACCAAATGTTTAAAATAGTAATTACTACATTTAGGTATGAGGACACGATGATCTCCTGCTGCCAGCAGCACACACTCATTTTGGCAACACTGCTGAGAGTCATACTACACTAATAGTGTCTCTTTGTCACACCTGGACTTCAACACACACACACACACACATACAGAGCAAACAGATATTCAGTGAATATTTGTCACGCGGACATAAACTATTTTTTAAAAGTTGTAATAAATATAATTTATATATTAATACTTCTCCAAGTGCCCACAAGTGTCCTGAATGTTGTAAAATCAGTTTTCTCCACAAAATTACCCAAAAAATGATGTGGAAACATAACAAAAAGACACAAAATATAAAAATATAAAAAAGACCAAAAAAATACGTAAAAAGACCATAAAAACTTTTCTCCACATATTGTACATATTGAAGTATTGTCAATTTCGACAATAATGCCGGTTTTTACAGTACAGAACTTCAATTGGATGGTGGTGTTCAGAGGGTTTATAAACTGCATTTCATCGTACTTTATCATGTTATTGTAGGTTTTTGATCATGCTCAGACATTATGTGTGTGATTGTGCGTCCTTAATAAATATGGATATTTGTGGTTTCAGTGGTCATAATTAACTCCTAATGAGTGATTGGTGTCAATAGCATTTCAGGAGTCACAAAGTTCTTCTAAGAATTTTTTTGATCATGCTTTGTATATTTTTTGCAGGTGTTGTCACCCACGGACCAGAGCAACCCATTGCCCCCATCCCCAGACTACCGGACAAAGGGTCAGAGCGACGAAAAGGAGCATTTCCACATCCTTCCACAGCTGCAGGCCAAGAGGGCCGACTTCCTCACCGTCATGCTCACTGGTACCTTGCCCCAGCGCCGGAGCTTTGCCACGCCGGAAGAAGAAGTCCAAGAGCCTCTGGGGCCAAAGGACGATGACGTCACAAAGAGCGAGTCCAACAGTGAGGCCAGTCAGAAGAGCACTGAGCGTAGCCAGGACGCCGCACCTTCCACACTCATGGCCGAGGACCAGAGGGGCCAAAGGGAGCACGCTTCAGCTGCAGATGCAGACCCTGACCTGGAGGACGCTTCCAAAACCCTCGTCCTCTTTTCGCCTGGAGACACTCGTAAGTCTCCCTCTGGAGGTGACCATGGTCTCGAGGGTGAGCTGGCCACACCGTGTGCTCTCAATTCCCGCACCGACCGCCTCCTGGTTGGCGAGGCAATTCAGCCTGAACCCTCTGAGACCGGCCGTTTGTCCCCTGCTCTCAGGTCAGACCTGAGGCCTTCCACTCCCATTGCTCCTGCTTCACCGCCCTTCACCAAAGTTGAACGCACTTTCATCCACATTGCAGAGACATCACACCTCAATGTCATGTCTTCCAACGGTCACTCTGCCAAGGAGAGTGACCGGGAAGTCTCGGCCATCATGAAGGCATCAGCTTTAGAGGATGAAGGTGGTGAGCAGGAGGCAGCACCAGAGACAGGAGAGTCTCCAGAGGAGTCTGTGCCAGACCAAACAACACCAGGCGACAAACATCCAAAAACTGAGAATGGTCCGTCAGCTGTCTTTGCCCAGCCTTTGGAGCCGGTCCCGGAATCCATGTCACCAGTTCATGAACATACAGATCTGTCACAGGAGCAGAACCGACAGCCATCATCCAGCGAAGAAGCTGCCAAGCTTCAGACAACTGCATCCGAACTCCAAGCTGCCACAAAGCCCAGACTCCGGAGCCGAATCCCAATACTCGTCTCTGAAGAGGACTCTGGCTCTGAGCGGTCCTCCTCCCTCTCAGCTCGCACTCGGCTCCAGCAGAGGGCCAGGCAGCTGGACTTGGCCCGCATGCTGGTCCAGAAACAACAGGGTCGCTGGATGAGGAGGAGAATGCTGTCTGGGACGTCCTCATCCTTGTCCTCTGGAGACGATGAGCGCCGGAGGGCCTCTGAAACTCTGTCCACCACTGGCTCAGAGGAGGACACGCATACCTCGGATGAGTCCAGGAGGAGCTCCCGTCTCAAACCGACTGAAGAGCAAGGCTCCAAGGAGTGCAGGAGCAGGATCCCCAGGCCCATCACCCCCGTAAAGAGGCCGTCAGAGGGGCGTGCTGCTGCTGCTCCTTCCCCTCTCTCCTTGCCCGACTCCAACACTACCAAAGGAGCATCATCCATCACTAATGGGTAGGATTCTGTTTATGTTACAGTCCTGAAGCACTTTGATTAAATATTTTTGTATAATTTAAAGACATCATTTCACTCTTCTTTCCACAGGAGTCAGAAAATTGGACTAAGCACTCTCAGCACTCAAAGGAAATCCAAACCCGTGTCACCCAGGTCCTCCTCCTCATGTCCCCGCCCGTCCGCCGGCCCGTCTGGCAGCCCTCGAATGCCCCTGCGAGTCCTGTTTGGAACCCGACGCAGCCTTAGCTCCACCCACTGCAGGACTGACAGCCCCTCCCCTCAGAGGGTATGTCCATCCAGGCAGCCCCTCTCAGTTCGAGCCCCAACCGTCCCCATGCTACCGCCCAGGACTACTACCACCACCATGCGGCGCAGCGCCTCACAGGAAGCCACCACGCAGACCCCCTCTGGCACCGTGCCCGCCAGGACCAGGCCGAAGCCAGCTGGTTCGGCTAAGGGGAAGCCGAACGGCAGGGAGAAGGTGGTGCCCGCTAGATAATACAAAGAGACTCATCGGCGAGACATGTTTGTGTATAATCAGTCTTCGGACAAGCTACGCCTCAAAGGTTCTCACCTGACTCCATATTAGACTGTGATCTCGCAATCACCTCCTTCAACTCATTTCACGTACACAGACCTCTTATTTTTTTCCAAGGACAGCTTACTGAACTATCTTCATGGGCTTCCAGTAATCTTCACTGACTGTCTACAGGAGTGGTGCTGCCATGGTGCTATGGATACGCCTGCTGCTCCCTGGTCAATCCCTGATCCTACCGGTTTCTGAAGCTGAGGGTCCTGGTCTCCAACAAGTCCAGTTTCAGAGACTCTCACCTTCCACAGTACTCCCAGCCTGTCCACAGCTATACTACTCTTCTATAGATAGTACCCTGCTTGGTTCACATTGCATGGTGAAGTATATCACAAATACATTGAATCTGTAGAAGGAAAACAAAAATCTCTACCTTTAAATTTTTTGATATAGTTCTTCCCTTCCTATTGGGATAAACAGGCCAAAAAAGACCAAATTGGACTGGTTGAATGCCCAAATAATATTAATATGATAACAGATTCCTAACTATATTCCTGTATTGGATGAAGAGAAGATGTGAACACAAAATAAATGGCTCGGCTGCTCGCCCCCTCCTCATGGTGTGACAATGGGCATGCTTTAATCATTTTATTTTCTGGGTGTTATTATTTTATTTATGCTCTGAATTGTATATAATAGAATCATTTCCCATAAAGACATCTTTATTTTTTATCTTGCCAAGCAAAGTGTAAATTTCAAGTCCTTAACCTTATGTTCCGATGTGTTGGCACTACGCCTGTTTTTTACGCATGAGAAAAACAGGGTGAACCGTGAGAGGAAGTGACACGTGCTGGGGTCAAAGGTCTGTACGAGGCTGACGGGCACTGAGCTGTCAAGTAAAGTCTTGGTCATGTGGCTGGGTGTCTTGTCGTTCTTTTCTCACTCATGGACCTGATCCGGATCCAGAATTTCCATATTTTAATAATTTTATTTTCCAATATCAATGCAGAAATAGAATATATATCTGCAAAAATCACATGTAAAATAATGAAAGTGATGGCAGTAAACATGTAATCAGTGTTCCGTTAGTTTGTTTGAGTTGATTATTTTAGCATCAAATCACAATATAATTTAACTAAATGATTTCTAAGTCAAACAGATGGAGCCTTTCTCCTCCCTCCAGCCAATCCAGCATCCAGATCTACTTCTGCGCAGGAACGAGCTCGTCGATGTGTCCGCCGCCCTCCAGCCTCGTCTCCATGGTGACGAGCAGAGCGACCCCGTCGATCACCAGCTGGGTCAGTCCCGCCTCACTCAGGCCGAAGGTCGTCGCGTTGCTCACACGATACACCGCCGGGGAGTCTGGGAAAGAAGGAGACGGGTTTTAAAAGCAGAGCCATTGTGTTCTGTTGATTTGTAGACAAAGAGACTTTATGTTTTATCTCCACAAAGATAAGCGGCTGGTTTCAGGTACCCGGCTGGAGAACGCTACTCAGAACCTTCAAGGTCCTGACCGGAGAAACTGAGGATCAGAACTTCTCCAAACAAAAACCTGATTCACTGGTTCACTGAAACTGGGTCTGAACACAAGAGGTCAGCTGAGACTGTAAGAGCAGCTGCTTCATAAAAAGTATCTGCGGTATGATGAATCAGAGCCTTTACTTCATAATATCATAATTCTAATTATGAACTATTATGATATTTTAAGTTATAATATAATGAGTTTGTTAAGAGATTCAGCTTAGCAGCAGACAGGTTTTTAATCACAAAGTGTTGATAGTTTTGCTCTGTTTGATGTAATAAAGAGGAGAATGTGAATTGTATGAAACAGGCTCAGGTCTGTCCTCGTACCCGTCTGCTCCATGCAGATCCTCAGTCTCTGCAGGACGTCCTGCAGGCGTCTGTGTTTGGGGAGGTGTTGCAATCTGAGGTGGACTCTGATCCTCAGACCCGTCCCCACGTCGGCCGGAGAACTGCTCACCCAGCCCAGCTGCTGCTTCCAGGTGAACGAGTGTCTAAGCTCACTGTAAAACTTCTCCAGCTGCAAGCGGAGAAACAACAAACACTGTGATGTTTTCATCTGTCCGTCTCTGATGTTGGTGGGCACGTGTCCCTGCTGTCCCTGTCAGATCTACACTCAACAAATATTCCTTTGACAAATGTTGAGCCTTCAGGGAGGTGAAATACAGTCCAACCTGCAGACATCTGTGGCTGAAACATATTCTGGTAAAATAAGTGAAATGAAAAGCCTTCCTGAGAATCAGGCCTGTCACTGACCTTCTGCAGGTTGATGCAGATGCATTTAAACGCCTCAGTGATGTTGGCGTCATCTCGTGTGGACACAAGTCTGAGGTGGTCCTCCATGTTGACCCAGACCACCAGGCTGCCGTCCTTACTCACCCTGCAGCAAAGGATCACAGGACATCAAATCAAACATATTCGGCGTCTCAGTTACGCCTCAAGTCACTGTGACAAAAGAAAGCAGACTGACCAGACGGCCCTGGCGTCGGGCCAGTCCCGGGCCACACCGGTACGGAGCTGCGAGGAGGACGGAGGGTTCAGGTTCAGCTCCCTCTGCTGTTCCTGATTCAGCTCCTCCAGCAAGAGGAGTCGACCCGGCAGCTCCTCCTGCAGTCGCTGCAGAGCTGAGAGCAAACAGGACGCCCCAGTCAAACTGTTACCAGTTCACCATGAGGCCAGTTCACTGTCCTGCTGCCCCTGCTTGTTAGCTCCTAACCCATGAGTGGATGCAAATTTAAAAAAGCAAATCCTTACATTCTTTCTTGGATCACATTATCAGTGAACCCAAACTGTTTCGGCTTCATCCGTCATTCTGTGTTCTTATGCATTGAAAAGATCCAATCTGCTCTAAAACACAGACATGCAGTACCTCTCCTGGCCAGTGTGAGGAGCTGTCTGCGCTCGCCTCGGCTGCAATGTGTTGGGAAGCAGAAGTCTTCCACGCCTCGAATAACGCTCACCTCACATCGTACAGCGTACGACCTGTCCAAGTCATCGCCCCCCTACACACACACACACACACACACACACACACACACACACACACACACACACTCACACACACACAAACACCTTTCTGTAACATCAGACCTGCATTATCTCTAATGTCCAACAGGGGGCGACTCTGACAAAATGATCCTGCTCCTCATTTGATTTATAGGCAGCGGCTCCGTCTGGTGGCTTATGAGTGATTATGAAGGCGCCACGGTGTGACAGCAAAGAGGGGAAGTTCTCGTGTTTTCGGCTGATAGCTGTCTGTTCTGTCAAGAAAAAGTTGTCCAGAGAGCATCAGTCTGTGTCGTCCCTCAGTGTTTCCCCAACCATTATATTAGTGGGGGCAGCCCGCCCCCCCAACGGCACCCCCTGCCCCCCTTGATGATCAAGTTAATTTTATTTTCTCTATAGCGCCAGATCACAACATAAGTCATTTAAGGTTAACTTTCCTATATATCTTGTCCTTTTATTTAACAAACTAAATAAGCTTGTGTTATTCATCCATGCTTAGCCTACTGCCCCCGCGACCCGACCCCAGATAAGCGGGGGAAATTGGATGGATGAATGGATATTCATCCTATTTACACAACGCTGTCCGGTTAGCATTAGCTGACAATTACAGTTGTTTTACTCACAAAAGGCCAAACTGTGCCTAACGGTCTGAATTACTTCCCATCGCTAAACACATGCTGCTTTCAAAATAAGAGCACAATGTGTTAACAGAATCCACCACAGAATTTACAAGAAGACTGTCAAAATAGGATGCCTTAGATAAAACATACAAGAACCTTAATTCTCCTTCACAAGAAATAATCAAAATATGCAATGATTAAGATCGGTGTATAAGATGGAAAAGTGGCATTAGAATCTGGTAGAGGCCACTAAATTTGGACTTTTTCTTCACCCACCCAAAGCTGTAAACCTAGGGGAAACAATGTCCCTGATTCACTTAAATCAGAATAAAACACGACAGTGGGGATCTGGTTGACTAATGTCTCTCACATTAGGGATGCCTCACTTTTAATCTGATCTTCCTGAATGATTGAACTTTTGAGCTAACAGTGAAAAGTTGAAGTTATTAAAGATAATGACATGGTGGTCATGCTGCCTGACCAGCTACCTTCAAGTTGTTGTGGTTGAAGTCGCCCTCTGGCGTCTGGCTGCTGATCTTGTGTTGGTGATGCGCCTCGATGACTCGGTCCAAGAAGTCACAGAACAAGACGTAGGACTGAGCGTCGCCCGCCACACAGCCCACAGACACGGGACCGGAGCCGTCACCTTCACACACAAACACTTGAATTGTATCACATGCTGACAAGTTTAATAACCAATGTGTGGAAATCCCATTCTGAAAGAAGCATTGTGCTGAACAGACATTTTCGATGATTTCCTTCCAGATTAGTGTCTCTTCCAGGTCATCTCCTCCACAGATACACTTGGTATTTATGGGAACACCTGCTTTGCTGTGTGACTTTCTGCACGTCTGATAAACTTCCATTTAAAGTTTTTCACCGATGGTGTTGAGTGGCGTCACTGTCTTCAAACTGTGCATGAGTTCAATCTACCCTGCTGGTCTGTTACTGGCTGCCCTGATCTCATGATCACTTTCATTCATCTTATCAACAGTTCCAACCAGATATCTGTACTTCATATCTGGTGATGATACTTGGATCATTCGTCCAGTGTTTTATGATATATAACGATAATGATCCGAGTCTGTTCAGTTTTTAATTTGATGTTCTCTATCAAGTGACACCAAGAACTCTGTACGAGACACCTTGTTAACATCAGCATGTAAGTTTAAACATGTCACAGTGGCATCACAGTGACATCACAGTGATATCACCTGGTTCCTCGAGGCCTGGGCGGATGACGTCATCGAAGATGACTCCGCTGTGGGTGCAGCGGTGGAACTGGCGGCGGTACATGTCCAGCGTGAGGATCCGTCCCATCCGGGTATAGCTCCTGGCCAGGTCAGGAAACTCCTCGTCAGGAGAGCCTCTCCTCAGGTGGAACTGGGACCTGGGGTCAGGGGGGACCAAACTCTGGACACACAGGAAATTGTCGTCATTTGGGGAGACAGGAAGTGTCTTTAGTTAAACGTTAAACTGACTTTTATTCTACTAAAGGCCAAAATTTTTTACCTGTTAACAGAATTTGGTCGCCTTATCATGATATATTTGTACGTCACAACATGATAGAAACGAACGTGTTCACGTTAATTTTCTGGTTGTGTCCAGTGAGGCACCTTTAAGGCAGTCAGACATGTTGACGAGGAGCGCTGCGTCCATGATGTCATTAACAAGTTATCTCAGGTTCCTCTGTGTACCGTAAAGGACGTGTAAGAAACATACGTCACAGCTGAGGTTCAGAAGAGGCAGAGTTAAACTTTCAGGGGAGACGGTAAAGTTTGACCACTGTTACTGAAAATGATTGGCATTAACTGCAAGTGTTCAGAGTTTTTAGTTTCAGCCTAGTCTCAGACTGAGATTTTAGACAGACTGAATCTTGCACGGTAACTATTTACAAGACAAAACAAAAAGAAGAGAACACAAAATGCCCCTAACAAAGCCGAAAAGTTAACTGTTTTATGGTTAAAAAAAATAGATATAAAGAAGAATAAAGGAAAAGAAAATTTTGAAATGAATTCATGATATATATTTATATCCTTTTTGATTGTAATTTATTTAATTGAATAACTATATTTATCAGCTCTATCAACTTTAATTTAATTTATCATACATAATCATCGATTATTTATTACTTATTTATGTATACATTTATTTATACATTTTCACTGGGCCTCCTAACTGTTCCCGCTTGTGGCTGTAAATCCTGTCGAAGTGGAATTACTGCCCGGAGATGACGCCATGCCTCCGGTAAAACTCCTATTATGCATTAAGGTGCAGAAACTTTTTGTTCTGTTATCACGATAAAATATTCCATGTTAACACAACCAAACTCTACGTTAACACATAAACTTTGTTCACAGCATGAACATGTTATTTGCATGAATGGCCTTCAATAATATTGTGGCTGTTTTTTATCTAATCAATCGACCTGATTACCTCCAGAAATGGCCGGTACCTCATCTCCATAGGAGAGGCCACTGGAGCTGAAAAAAATCATAAAGCAGCATAAATCAACATTTATGGGTTTTTTTATAGAGCTTCATGTGGAAATGAGGACGTAACACAGTGAAACAACTTTTTGTTTCAAACATAATTCTGTCTAATTAAACAGTTGTTTGGTTGAAATGAGAACCTAAATTTAAAAATGAATTGCCACATTAATGCATCATAATCTCGTCCTTTGTCTCCTTGTGTTTCCCATCTTTCTCACACTGACGGCCGAACACAAAGCTCGAGCCACAAACCATCTAAAAACAGAATAACTTGTGTCTGTGAGATAGTGATGGATGCAAAAAATCATACACATGCATCCATTTATCATCATACACATGCATCCATTCATCATCATACACATGCATCCTTTCATCATCATACACATGCATCCGTTCATCATACACATGCATCCATTCATCATCATACACATGCATCCATTCATCATCATATGCATTCATCCATTCATCATCATACACATGCATCCATTCATCATCATACACATGCATCCATTCATCATTATACGCATTCATCCATTCATCATCATACACATGCATTCATTCATCATTCATCCATTCATCCATTCATCACCATACACATGCATCAATTCATCATACACATGCATCCATTCATCATACACATAAATCCATTCATCCATTAATCATCATACACATGCATCCATTCATCATCATACACATTCATCCATTCATCATCATACACATGCATCAATTCATATTACACATGCATCCATTCATCATCATACACATGCATCAATTTATAATACACATGCATCCATTCATCATCATACACATGCATCAATTTATCAAACACATACATCCATTATCATACACATGCATCCATTCATCATACACATGCATCCATTCATCATCATACACATGCGTCCATTCATTAACATACACATGCATCCATTCATCACCCATTCATCATCCATTTTTCATACACATGCATCCATTCCTCATACATTCATCATACACATGCATCCATCCATCATCATACACATGCATCCATTCATTATCCATTCATCATCATACACATGCATCCATTCATCATCATACACATTCATCCATTCATCATCATACACATGCATCCATTCATCATCATACACATGCATCCATTCATCATTATACGCATTCATCCATTCATCATCATACACATGCATCCATTCATCATTATACGCATTCATCCATTCATCATCATACACATGCATCCATTCATCATCATACGCATGCATCCATTCATCATCATACACATGCATCCATTCATCATCATACACATGCATCCATTCATCATTATACGCATTCATCCATTCATCATCATACACATGCATTCATTCATCATTCATCCATTCATCCATTCATCATCATACACATGCATCCATTCATCATCATACACATTCATCCATTCATCATCATACACATGCATCAATTCATATTACACATGCATCCATTCATCATCATACACATGCATCCATTCATCATCATACACATGCATCAATTTATAATACACATGCATCCATTCATCATCATACACATGCATCAATTTATCAAACACATACATCCATTATCATACACATGCATCCATTCATCATGCACACGCATCCATTTATCATACACATGCATCCATTCATCATACACATGCATCCATTCATCATCATACACATGCGTCCATTCATTATCATACACATGCATCCATTCATCACCCATTCATCATCCATTTTTCATACACATGCATCCATTCCTCATACATTCATCATACACATGCATCCATCCATCATCATACACATGCATCCATTCATTATCCATTCATCATCATACACATGCATCCATTCATCATCATACACATTCATCCATTCATCATCATACACATGCATCCATTCATCATCATACACATGCATCCATTCATCATTATACGCATTCATCCATTCATCATCATACACATGCATCCATTCATCATTATACACATTCATCCATTCATCATCATACACATGCATCCATTCATCATCATACGCATTCATCCATTCATCATCATACACATGCATCCATTCATCATCATACACATGCATCCATTCATCATTATACGCATTCATCCATTCATCATCATACACATGCATTCATTCATCATTCATCCATTCATCCATTCATCATCATACACATGCATCCATTCGTCATCTATTCATCCATTCATCACACACATGCATCCATTCATCATACACATGCATCTATTCATCATCCATTCATCATACACATGCATCTATGCATCATACACATGCATCCATTTATCATCCATTCATCATCATACACATGCATCCATTCACCGTGAAGATAATCCACATTGATGCTTTCTCTTGTGTTGGATTCACTCCTTAGCGAATCACAACATCTGTATTAACTGAATTCAGACAAATAGAATTCGATGTTTGTCTTGTATAAAGTCTGCGGGGGGAAAAAAAGGGACATTAACCTTTTTAACCCATCCAGAAAACAGTGATGTTTCACCCTTCGTGCAAAAAAATTGTTCAGTTCCTAAAAAGTGCTATAAAAATATTATATATAAATATATTTTTTTCACTTTCACTGCATTCAATCTTTCAACCAACTTCAGTCCTGATCATAACTATTGAATGTACATGAATTTCTGAATTTCTTAAATCATTTGAACCCTTAATTTCTTTTTGGGAATATTAAGCCACATGTTTAAATGATTATTTTCCATGAACTCGGTGCAAACTGGAATTTTGGGGGGGATTAACACACACTTAGATATGTTAATAATTGACAACAACATTGATTTTAATGCATTTAAATTTTTTTAGCAGTGTGATTTTATAAAAAAAAAAAAAAAAAGTTCCTAAAAAGTGCTATAAAAATATTATATATTAATATTTTTTCACTTTCATTGCAGTCAATCTCCTGACCAACTTCAGTCCTGATCATAACTATTGAATGTAAATATATTTCTTCAGGACCAGAAACCACAGGATGTCATGTTTTCAGTCAGACGTGACTGTTGGTGAGTCGGTTTAGAGTGAAACACAAAGCATGCAGTAAAAAACACTCACGTTTGACCTTCCACATGTCGTCAGCACAACAAAAGCTCTGGGAACAGTTGTGTTGGTCCTGAGCAGCTCGTCCTGCAGCCTACAGGAGTCCAGTTACAGTCTTTTTATAACCACAGCGTCCATCAGGAGAGACTGAGGGACGCACTGTCCCTCACACCTCTGCAGTGTGTCTCTCTCTGATTCGGTTTCTGTATGTAAACACTGCTGGACAGAATCTGTGAGGGAAAGAATAATGTTACAAACACAAGAGTTTTTTTCTCATAGATGTGAGTCTTTTTCCCTTTGATTTGTGACATTTTTCTTATAAATTCCCCCTAAAAAACATTTTTCTCATAAATGTGTAACATTATACTTGTAAATTAGTTTTTTTTCACATTTTTCATTATATTTTTCTCGTAATTTTTTTATTACAAATTCTAACTCTGTGTGTGTGTGTGTGTCTGTCTGTCTCTCTCTCTCTCTCTGTCTGTGTGTGTGTTTGTATCTGTATATGTGTGTGTGTGTGTGTGTGTGTGTGTGTTTGTATCTGTATGTGTGTGTGTGTGTGTGTGTCTCTGTGTGTGTGTTCTCTTGTATTTTGTTTTTCTTTGTGGTTTGTTGATGGGAAGACAACCAACCAGCACTGCAGTGAAGTAATCAGATTACTTCAAAAATGTGAAGGCTGGGCAGTGACTGTTGAGCTTTTCTGGTTAATAGGATGTTATGTTATGCAATACTGTCACGTCCTTAATGCGCTCTACAAGACAAAGAGCAGGAAACAGCCTCAGATGAGCCTCTGACAGGACTCGCTACAGTCTGAAGCTGCCGTCTTCTTCTTTGGTGGGAAACAGGGAAACAGCATCAAGGAGAGGTAAGATGAGAGCAGCGACTGAGGTATCCCTGACCCTAAAGAGCTGCAGGAATTATTATTATTTAGCATCAAATGAATTGGCTCTTTGGAGGGTTTATCATACTTTTAAAAGTTGTGACACTTTGCACTTTTCTCATAAATGTCTTTTCCCGTAGATTTGTGACATTTTTCTTGTAAATTTGAAAACATTTTTTATTGTCGTTGGGGTTTTTTTTTCCCGTAGAATTGTGCGATTTTTCTAACAAATTCTCACTGTGTGTGTGTGTGTCTGTGTTTGTGTGTGTGTGTGTTGCAGGAATTATTTTTATTTAGCACCAAATGAATTGGCTCTTTGGAGGCTTTATCATACTTTAAAAGTTGTGACACTTTGCACACACGTCAGGTCTGGTGAAAACGTAGATATTTTAGGTTAGGGGTCGTGGAAATGGACCATCTCAAATTCAAATACTTTAACAAACCTGAGATTTAACCTGACCCACTTCAAACTGGGTCAGTAACGTCTGTGAAACTAAAAATTATTTACAATTATCTTTGTTCATTTGTGAGTTTTTTAGTAAATGGTGTTTTGCTCTGGCGCCACAGCAAATTTTGATGACTCACCCTGAAACAGGAGGTTCCTTTAACCCCCCTGTTCACTGTCCTATGTGCCCCAAATTTCTCACACCCTGAACACATCCAACATTAATGCTAGTCATAGTGCCCCCTGCTGGCAACAGGAAATAATACATTTCACACTGTGATGTCCTGCTTATAACTAATGAGCAGTTTCATCAGCCATGGAGCATTTGTCCTGTAATCTTTAAAATGGCATCAATAAACCCAGCAGAGAGTTCCTGATCATAGGGTACAGTTTGCCCTGCCTCTCAGACAAAGTGCTTCAAAATTAGTAGTGCCCACACTGTTAGCCTTTTTACAGTAAAAAAAACAAACACAAAATGCCCAATAAATACCATAAAACATATTTACAGTTAGGTACTGTAAGTTGCACAGCATTATGGGTAAAGTGCAGATGTTACATATCATTTACAGTAAATTACTGTTTTGCACATAACTTGTAGTGCTACTGTATAGTAGGACATATAATTTTATTTAATTTGGTAAACTACTAAACATCCTCATTATGTAGATTAAACTACTAAACGTCCTCATGATATATAGATTAAACTACTAAACATTCTCATGATGTGGATTAAACTACGAGACATCCTCATAAAGTAGATTAAACTACGAGACATCTTCATGATGTAGATTAAACTACGAGACATCCTCATGACATAGATTAAACTATGAGACATCCTCATGATGTAGATTAAACTACGAGACATCCTCATGATGTAGATTAAATTACTAAATATCCTCATAATGTAGATTAAACTACGAGACATCCTCATGATGTAGATTAAACTACTAAACATCCTCATGATGTAGATTAAACGACTAGACATCCTCATGATGTAGATTAAACTACTAAACATCCTCATGATGTAGATTAAATTACTAAATATCCTCATAATGTAGATTAAACTACGAGACATCCTCATGATGTAGATTAAACTACTAAACATCCTCATGATGTAGATTAAACGACTAGACATCCTCATGATGTAGGTTAAACTACTAAACAACCTCATGATGTAGATTAAACTACTAAACATCCTCATGATGTAGGTTAAACTACTAAACATCCTCATGATGTAGATTAAACTACAAGACATCTTCATGATGTAGATTAAACTACAAGACATCCCCATGATGTAGATTAAACTACTAAACATCTTCATGGTGTAGATAAAACTACTAGACATCCTCATGATGTAGGTTAAACTACTAAACATCCTCATGACGTAGATGAAACTACGAGACATCCTCATGATGTAGATTAAACTATGAGACATCTTCATGATGTACATTTAACTACTAAACATCCTCATGATGTAGATTAAACTACTAGACATCCTCATGATGCAGATTAAACTACTAGACATCCTCATGATGCAGATTAAACTACTAGACATCCTCATGATGTAGATTAAACTACTAAATATCCTCATGATGCAGATTAAACTACTAGACATCCTAATGATGTAGATTAAACTACTAGACATCCTCATGATGTAGATTAAACTACAAGACATCCTCATGAAGTAGATTAAACTACGAGACATCTTCATGATGTAGATTAAACTATGAGACATCCTCATGGTGTAGAGTAAACTACGAGACATCCTCATGATGTAGATTAAAATGAGACATCCTCATGGTGTAGATTAAACTACGAGACATCCTCGTGATGTAGACTAAACTACGAGACATCCTCATGATGTAGATTAAACTACTAAATATCCTCATGATGCAGATTAAACTACGAGACATCCTCATGATGTAGATTAAACTACTTAAAATCTTCATGATGTAGATAACACTACTAGACATTCTCATGATGTAGGTTAAACTACTAAACATCCTCGTGATGTAGATTAAACTACAAGACATCCCCATGATGTAGATTAAACTACTAAACATCCTCATGATGTAGATTAAACTACTAAACATCTTCATGATGTAGATAAAACTACTAGACATCCTCATGATGTAGATTTAACTACTAAACATCCTCATGATGTAGATTAAACTACTAAACATCCCCATGATGTAGATTAAACTACTAAACATCCTCATGATGTAGATTAAACTATGAGACATCCTCATGATGTAGATTAAACCATGAGACATCCTCATGATGTAGATTGGTAGTTGGTAAATTTGGCGTTGTTTTTTCAAGAGGGATAAAGTCTCAGTGTCATTGAAGTTAGTTTCAGGTTGCTAATGCTAGTTAGTCTGCTAAAATAGTTAACGTTTCATTACCAACTGTATTATTAAATAGACTTTGAAACTATAACTCAGGTGTAGTGTGTACATGTCTGTAAAGAATGTGAAGCAGCGTTTCTCTTGTTTTGTCAAAGTGGTTTTGTAACAATGAATTTAACCTTAATGTTTGCTAAGATGCTAATGTTAACGGTCAAGAGGCTGGTTTAAATTTGCGCTGATTTTGCCTCATGCAGCTTTGTGGAGGAACTGGCGTCTCGTCCTCATGGTTTCAGTTTAACTTCCAGTCTCTCAGGTGATAAACACGCACACAGCTATTTTCTTTTAGATTATTTTTTGTTTTGTTCAGTTTTTAAAAGCAATGTAAGCAATGTAGATCCTGTGTAGAATTACCTCCTATTCTGCCACCCTAATTGACAACATTTTCACAAATGATATTGAAAACAAAACAGAGAGTGGTTTATTAATCAGGGACATCACTGACCACCTACCAGTTTTTGTGGTGTACAATGGTAATTATAAGATAACCAGGACAGATAGGCCAAAACAGTACAAACGCACAAGGACTGAAGAATCCATCAAATTGTTAAATAACGACTTGGGGGAGCTGCAATGGGAGGTGGTTTATGAAAAGGGTGATTCAAACAGTGCTTACGACACATTCATGAGGATTGTTAAGACATTGTATGATAAAAATTGTCCTGTAAAAGAGTGGAATTGCAAAAAGAATTACACCAGTTGTCCCTGGATCACAAAGGGATTACAAAATGCCTGCAAAAAGAAAAACACATTCTATAGAGAATTTATAAGACTGAAAACAGTAGAAGCAGAAAACAAATATAAAAAATAGAAAAATAAGCTAACTCATATTATAAGGGCAAATAAAAAAGAATATTATAAAAAAATTCTGGATGATAATAAAAACAATATCAAAGGAATATGGAATCTTTTAAACAGTATTATAAGAAAGAACTCTACTTCTGACAAGTATCCGAAATACTTTATTGATAAGGACAAAGACAACTATAACATGGAAGAAGTAGCTAACAGTTTTAATAAGTTCTTTGTCAATGTGGGGCCAGACTTGGCAGGAAAAATTCCGGACCCAGGGACAACTGGTGAAAAGATGGAGAAACTGGTAGATAGAAATCCCAGTTCTATGTTCTTGAAGGCAGTGGACGAAGCTGAAATTTTGGACATTGTAAACAACTGCAAAAACAAAAGATCCACTGATTTTCAAGACATGGATATGGCTCTAGTAAAACGGGTAATACCGGCAATTGTAAAACCGCTGACTCATATATTCAATTTATCATTTCAAACCGGGACATTTCCGGATGGAATGAAGACTGCTAAGGTTATACCATTATACAAGGCTGGTAGCAAACACAACTTCACAAATTACAGACCTGTCTCTTTACTTCCGCAATTTTCCAAGATTCTTGAAAAACTCTTCAACTCCAGGCTAGATGCTTTTTTTAGAAAAGCATCAACTACTTTCTGACAGTCAATATGGATTTAGATCAAACAGATCAACATCATCAGCAATAATAGAATCAATAGAGGAAATCACAACGGCTATAGACAAGAAACAACAGGCAATTGGTGTTTTTATTGATTTAAAAAAAGCATTTGACACAATCAATCATGACATATTAATTTGCAAACTGGAAAAGTACGGAGTAAGAGGAGTAGTTCTAGATTGGATTAAAAGTTATCTTAACGGGAGAAAACAATTTGTGAAGTTGGGTGATTACTGCTCATCATGCTTGGACATTGCTTGTGGCGTACCTCAAGGGTCAGTACTGGGTCCAAAGTTGTTTATACTGTACATTAATGATATATGCAAAGTGTCCAAGCTACTGAAATTAGTCCTGTTTGCGGATGATACAAATATCTTCTGATCAGGAGACGATCTCGCTAAGCTTCTGAAGGAGCTTACTGAGGAAATGATCAAACTAAAAAACTGGTTTAATTACAGCAAATTATCCCTAAACCTGGCCAAGACTAAAATTATGCTATTTGGATATGGTAAAAGAGATGTGCAGGTTAAGTTTGAAATAGAGGGGGTGGAAATTGAAAGAGTACACAAAATAAAATTTCTTGGAGTTATGATCGATGATGTAATCAGTTGGAAATCACACATAAAATATGTACAAAACAAATTGTCAAAGAGCATTGCAGTAATAAACAAAGCAAAGCAGGCTTTGGATCATAAATCACTCCACACTCTTTACTGTGCACTCGTTTTGCCATATCTAATGTACTGTGTCGAGGTCTGGGGGAACAACTACAAAACCTCATTAGCACCAGTAACTATCCTGCAGAAGAAAGCGATTCGTGTCATTCATAAGGTTGGATATTTGGACAATACTCATTCATTATTTCTACAGTCAAAAATAATGAAATTCTCTGACATTGTGAAGTTTCAAACTGCTCAGGTAATGTACAAAGCAAAAAACAACAAACTTCCAAAAAATATTCAAAAATTATTTAATGAAAGACAGCTTAGTTATAATTTGAGGGGAAAACTAAATTTTGACAGGTTCAGCATTCGGACAACCAGGAAAGGCTTTTGCATTTCAATTTGTGGGGTGAAGCTGTGGAACAGTTTGAATATGGAGATCAAGCAATGTCTAAGCATGAAACAGTTTAAAAGAAGATACAAAGAGATGGTTTTCCAGAGTTACAGTAATGAAGGAGGGCTTTGACGATGGCTGACATTTTCAGTGTGTCATCGAGTAGGAAACATGGGTATGTGTAGGATTATGTCTAAATGTATGGGTATACAGGAAATGTATTGGTATGTTTGTATGCATCTATGTGTATCGGTATGGTGAACAGATATGCAAGTGTTGATACATAGAATTGATATCATGAAAATGAGAAATTAGTCTGAAGGAAACAGGTAATTTTGAGTTTGAGTTTCGATTTTGATTTCTGACCTGTTAATATTGTTTAAAGAAGTGGGGTGGGATTGAACAAGTTTTTACTTCTTCCCACTCCTTTTCAAATATGTTGTGGCATTTTTATAGAGTGCTTGGCGGCCTTATCAGTGCATGAGTCACTAGGGCTGACTCCTGTTGATGCATTATTATTATTGTATTGTTGTTGCATATTTGAAATAAATCATTCAAATCAAAATCAAATCAAATCAAATCAAAAATGTATTGAAATAATTTAGATGTTTTTGTGTTAAATAAGCACTGTTCATGTTGAAGGCATTCTCCTAAAAAAAATAATATCAGCTTGACCTTTTTGTGCTCTATGGCTTCTTCCAGCATGATGTAATTTCTCACCATACCAAGGGTAATCATGCTCGGTACGACACATCTTTATATCATTTTGAAATTTCTATTTGTTTTAATGCATGTTGCTGTTGTGATCTTCTGTACGTCCAACCACTGCATTTAGTCTTACAAAGGTTTGTCTGTCTCAGAACAAAGTTGTTTGTCTGCAGCTGTCTGCAAAGGTGACAAGCGTCAGTTCTCCGGTCACCACCTCCCTCCAGCGATGAACTGAATTTGAATGGAAAACTTTGAACCAAGTAAGAATTGTATTATTTTTTAAATTTTCTAATTTTTCTTTTGTTTTCTTTCCTTCTGTCTTCCATGCTCTGGTTTCAGTCCAGCTAGTTAAAATCATATGATTGATTATTTATACCGAAAAAGCTGGGATGCCTTGCAAAATGCAAGAAAAAAACAATCCAGAAAGCTAATAAGGCTAACAGGCTAATAATTGCCATAACTGAAATCATCAGAAAACTTTATGGAAAGTAATCCTACATGTGGTGGAATTTAAGGAAAGATTCCTTAGTGGGAAATTAAAAGTATTTAATAACTTGCTTGTCTTTAAGTATTTAATACACAATGATATATTAAGTAATTATAAAGATTATAATAAGTATTCAAGTCAGAACACAGGCAATCATATAGTCACATCACACTAAGCAGCTGAATAGGGACGGAGTTCTATCACCAAGGAGGCTCAAGAAAATCTGATCAAGTTCCTTGCTTTGAACCAAGCTTTTATACAGTTCACTGAGTAAATAGTCCAATGATTGTTATTTGCAGAGAGAGCACTTTGTCCTTCCATGCTGGAAATGCATGATGAAACATGTTTTATTGGACAGTCCATAGATACACATGTACACATGTAAGCATGTTTACCAGCAGTGATACAAACACTGCTCATGTGGCCAACTCAATTCTAGGTACAGAAGTTCAGAGTTTAGTTGTTACAGAACACATCAAATTACAGAACACATCAAATTACGTTTTCCCCAACACTACACATACAACTGCTACTACAGATGGCATTAAAAGCTGTTACAACTGCCACTGATTTTATGTGTCTATTGACTTGTCTCTTGACTTTATTTGTGAACCTTTTGATATACAGTAGATCGTTCCTTATCATCTCATGACCTCTCACAATGTCCCTCTATTTATTTACAGCCTGGCTACCACAACATCATTCCAACATTGCTGAAGGGCAGTTTTTATCCTTCTGGTCGTGGAGACAACGATGAGGTACATTTATACATTTATTTACTGTAACCACACTCTTTGAAAGAGTGAAAAAAGACTTTGATGGGCTTGTTGTGTTCCCTACTGCTCCAGTGTGTCTTATTTGTGGTGGCTGACACCTTGGGCAGGGAAAGTTGTGTTCTACTGAAAAGACTTTCTAACCACTGGGTATTTGCAGGACTAAATGTCAGAGTTTCCAATGAGAGACTCCAACAAACTCCAGCTGTGATTGTGATGTGCCATTTAGAATTATTTTCCAATGTGTATGTAAAATAAATGTTCAGCCTGCAGTGATATATTGGCTGAGAGGAGATGATGTCTTCCTTTGAGAAAATTATCAATTTAAGTAGCACATAGAATTGATATCACAGTATTTATTGATATAAACACATTCAATTCTTACCGTACGTAATAACACTGTCAATAATATTACAGTGTATTCAAATAAGGCCAATAAGGGACAGATGTGTCCTTTTACAATGTCCTTTACAACTTAGTAATGTTTGTTGCTGTTTGACAATTACATGTTACATATGTAAATATACATATACACTACATTTAAACATGAGTTTTTTTTTACAGACTTTTGTAACTTTGGTCTCTGGCCATTGAGAATAAATTGATTTCCTTTCTATAAATCTGTTTACTGTCTTCGCTTCACTGTACTCAAACTTATATCTCCTATGAGATATAACTGTTAATAATATAGTCTATTCTTATATTACATTCAGTAAACCTGTTCTTAGGTTTGCAGCAGTACTCCTTAATATGATTATGCTAGGAAAACACAATAACAGTATTAAACTTAAATTAAAATGTGGTACAATACAGTTAGATTATCATAATGTAGTCAAACTGACAGTAAAGTACAATTACAGTACTGTACATTATATCATGATTACAGGATCACACTGTAAATCACAATTACAGAAGAGCAATACTTTTTTCAGGTAACCAGCCTCCAAGAAGTTATAGAAAAAAGTGATACGTCATCACAGACCAGTCTGGGCAGCAGCTAAAACTCAAAGAGGGAGCGGCTCCTGAGGTTTGATTTCCTGCTATTTTTTTGGGTGAACTTCAAAGTTATGATGAACTAACCTGCTCTTTTTTTGGGTTCACAGGAGAACTTGAAGTAAGAAAGGATTTTGTTGTATAATTGTATATAATATAATAAAAAAAAACGCTTCTTGTAACTTTTTCTGTGTGATCTTTATTCTCAGGTTCCTTCTCCACTTGGAGGAGCTGGTTGAAAGTATGCACGATGGAAAACGACTTAAGCCGGCCTGCAGGTCTGTCAACATCACAGCAGGGTAAGATGGTGCTCCTCAAAGTCCATAACTTTCTCCAGACTGAGGAAATTATACTTTTCATATTTATCATCAGTAGACATGTGACTCCATAATTATTCAGCAGATAACATTTAATGCATCATTGTGACGTCAAGATTTCAATCAAAACTAGAACCTTTTGAAAGAAAGAAGAAATTTTGATTCTCACCCATAAATTATTCTTGAAAATACATTTTAAAGGTTACACATTTACAAGCTGGATTTGTATGGCTTAAGTACACTTATATGTGGGGTAATCAATCAACAGTTAAACAGGGGCTCTGTCCTGAGTACACTGAGACCTCATACAAGTCTCTCGGACAAACAGTTCATAAGTTATGGGGAAATGGGCGTGGCTAATAAAAAGGGGCGGGGTAATCGATCAGCAGTTAAACAGGGACTCTATGCCGAGTAAACTGACACCTCATACAAGTCTCTAGGACAAACGGTTCATTAGTTATAAAAGGGGGTGTGGTTAAACCATAAAGGGCGGGACTTTATGAAATATTGTTATGTAGAACTGGTCAGTGATGAACCATCATCATGCATGACAAGTTTGCGGCAGATTGGACAATGTATGGTCAAGTTATACAGTCTTGTGTTTTATGAAAAAACGCCATGTCTGTTCAGTTAAAGTAAACTGACAGTTTTCAGTTAGAATGTGTCGTGGCAATTCTGGTCAATTGCACTAAGTTAGTGGGTGAGCTGGCCAAGAACAAAGCACTCAATACTCTGTTCAGCACAATTTATTAGCACATTCGTATTCCATACATCGCACAATTCCGAATGGCTATTTTACAATACAACAAAGTCCCATACACCGCTCGACTTATGACTGTTGCACTTTTCAGCATTGGCTTTTCAACAAGACTCAATGCGGCCCTATCTTCCTGCCCTAAACATCACATCAGGACAGAGCCCACTGGTCAACACATTCCTCTCAGTCATGGTGTTACAATTGTTAAGTTCACAGAGTCAGTTCCCACAATGCCTTGTGTCTTGAATACCAAGTAGGTCGACGCCTACTTCCAACCATGTGGGAACTGTCCCACCATGCAGGAAACACCAAATTTCCTTCACACTTCCCTCCTTTTGACTAACATAGTCAATTTCAAAAGCTAAAAATTTGGTTGCAGGCCAAGGGAGAACTATATCACTGATTGTTAACCTGGTTACAACATGACTGAGTGGAAACTGTGCGACAAAAACATAGAATATAAAATTCAAAAAACAGTGTACATAAGAAAATCTCAAAAATGCATTAAAGAAAAAAAAAACCACTTCTAAATAACACAATGAAATTTATCAATAAGGTATGGGAATACTGAATGTAATGTGTACAGTGCATCATGCCAATGTTTGTGAAGCATACTGACCATCCCTCCTTTAGACACATGGTCAATACCATGTGCTAACTTAGCACAGTAAAATATTTACATTCAGGCCATATCAAACCCCTCCTTTTATGAACACTTGTCCTGTTGCCAGCGTTCTCGCTCTTGTGGCCTTGCTTATTGCTGGTTTTCATTGAATTCTGAAAAAGGAGACTGGTCTGGCTGGTGTTCCTGTCTCCTCCGTGAGTCAAAATTCATGAGGCTGTTGTGACCCCTGGATCCTCCCTCTTGGGTTCCTGACAGTTACTCCAGTAGGAGGGCTGTTTGACCATCCTGCAGTGTGCGAGCTGGCCTGCCATTGTCCATGGTGCTGTTCATTTGGGCAGTCGACTGCCCAGTGGTCAGGTGTCTCACAAGTGTGGCAGCCACCAACAGGATCGCGACAGTCTCTTGCCCAGTGGCCTTGTTGTCCACAGACAAAACATGTGTCTATTGTATGTCCTCTACTGTTTGAAGTCTGACCTCGACCTCGAAAAACTCTTCTTTTATAGTTGTTTGCTGTTCTCTCGTGGAAATTATTCCTTGAATAGGCCTGTAGCTGAGCCATCTGTAAGCGTTCCTGAAGTTTTTGGTTTTTATTTCGTTCATTCTCCTGGTCCTCACATGCCAATTTTTCAGCATGTCTGGCATATATCATCATGTCCTGTAAGGTGTTTGTGGCCAGAGCAATGCACAGTGTTTTCACTCTGGTTTTTACATCAAGTCTTAGTCCTTGCACAATTGCATTTTTTAACTGTTGCCAGTATGGAGAGTCGTTCTGGTTATCCGGTTCCTCTTGGCCACTATGATCTCTGAAGATTTCAGTCATCCTCATGGAAAAATCATTGACACTCTCATCTGGTTGCTGTCGTGTACTGTGGATTATTCCCCAATCCATTTTCTTTTGGAAATGGGTAGAGATGCGATCTGTCAGCTCAGTGATGGCAATCCTGTAGGGGTGACCAACAGTCCAGTTGTATTCCACTTTGTTACCTCTCCAGTCACCCCTGATCATTCCCCATTTCAGGTGCAGTTTCCCTCGAATTATGGTTTCTAATTCTTGGGTATTGGGCCGGTATTGTTCAACCAGTTGGAGCAGGGCTTTTGAAAATTTTTGCCCCCCCTCTCTGGCTGGATCAGGGAGGTCTGCAATAATTCCATGCCGTTCTTCCGGACTCCATGGTCTGAATACATATGCCGGTTGGCCTTCATGGTTCAGCACCTGTACCATGGGTGCTTGTACTGTAATTCCCATGTCGTCATTAGGCTGCTCGCATGAAGTGCATCCATCAAGGGGTGTGTTTTGTACCTGTGGCAACAGTGGTTCACAGCAAAGAGTAGGTGTGGGGGGAGTTGCAAATAAATCCTTTTGTGTGTGGCTGCGGGTGCTGTGGGCTGGTACAGTCGGTGGAGGTGTGTTGAGGTCACGCAGTAGGACAGATTTTGGTGAGGTCGCATCCTTCTGGTCAGCCTGGCTGTTGTATGGTGGCGGGCATTCTGGGTCAGGGGT
Source organism: Centropristis striata (assembly GCF_030273125.1). NCBI lineage: Eukaryota > Metazoa > Chordata > Actinopteri > Perciformes > Serranidae > Centropristis > Centropristis striata. Next base: position 11,260,300 of record NC_081517.1, read on the forward strand.
TGCAGCTGTATGACTGCTTGGGAGACGGTCTAGGTCTGTCTCCAGGCTCGTCGTCACTGGAACAGCTGTAACAGCTTGGACAACATTAGATGTTCTCTCTTTCTTTTTCTGTTCATCCCTCATCTCTGCTTCATTTTCCCACAACTCAAAAGCCTCCCAGTCAATTCTAGCCCTTTTATGTTTCCTTTCATATTTTTGTAGTCGGAATTTTAGAATTGCCAGCTGATTGGTGCTGAAACTACCTTCAGTTGGAAATCCTAAATATTCCCACAGGTTTAGCTGTTTACAAGACCGCTCACCATTTTTTTCAATCATGATTTGTACCGGTCTTGTGAGTGGAAGTGATGGGGTTGTCTTTTTTGCCAATGCACAACCCATGTTTATAAAGTATTAAGTTAAAACTCACTAAAAAGGATAAATGTTAACTTAAAGGAAAGGAAATAACAAAGTATCACTAATAAAAGGAATGATGAGAACACAGGATCAATGGCAACAGCTTTCACACCTAAGATTGAGAACAATTGTGAACTGTTGACACCTCCCTTCCAGTCTGCTTCACCTCGTTCTATTGTATAAGGTGACAATGATTGAGTCACAGTTTATTCAATTGTGGCTAACTTTAACTTAATCATGAGTATTTAACTTAATCATGAGTTCCACTCCAGCCCTCTACCATGAATTATGAAAAAAATAAATAGATAAACTATGAAAGCCAAATAAACGCCCTGGTGTTTTTCCCATGCACTAAGTCAGCACAACTACAATATTTTATGAGTCATTTGCGGCGGCTTGATAGAAACAACAGCTTCTTCTATGCATAATTCCCAACTATATATATATCAAATTGCTTTAGTTGAATAGAGTATTGGCTCACCCTTCGGTCCGATCACGCATTGAGTAGTTCCAGGTCATCCAGCAGGCGCTCATGCATCTCGCCCCCTTCGGCGTCCAAAAGCTTTTCCCCGGGGGGAGGTAAATGAGTTTCAGGGTCAGTTCCTCACCTGCAGATTTATCCTGGTCCAACTCAAGTGGTGATCCCGGACGAGCCCCCAAACTGTCGTGGCAATTCTGGTCAATTGCACTAAGTTAGTGGGTGAGCTGGCCAAGAACAAAGCACTCAATACTCTGTTCAGCACAATTTATTAGCACATTCGTATTCCATACATCGCACAATTCCGAATGGCTATTTTACAATACAACAAAGTCCCATACACTGCTCGACTTATGACTGTTGCACTTTTCAGCATTGGCTTTTCAACAAGACTCAATGCGGCCCTATCTTCCTGCCCTAAACATCACATCAGGACAGAGCCCACTGGTCAACACATTCCTCTCAGTCATGGTGTTACAATTGTTAAGTTCACAGAGTCAGTTCCCACAATGCCTTGTGTCTTGAATACCAAGTAGGTCGACGCCTACTTCCAACCATGCAGGAAACACCAAATTTCCTTCACAAATGTTTGTATTGGAAGGAGGGTTGGAGGGGGTGGGGGGTAGGGGGGCAGGCTTTGGTAGCTAAGAAACCGGGGCCAGGTGCAGATCAGTCAACTGAAATTAACTGCTGCTGTGAAGCCACTTATAGGGTGCCAAAAACAGCAAACGTTCTCCTCGAACAGAAAGCATTTTGGTCCAAACCGTAGCTCCTATCATTGATCCCACTTCACTTTGAGCATCCTCAGTTCTTCCTGAACACCTAGATATGTTTTTTGTGAAGAAAAATGAAGACATTGTTTTTTTAGAGCGATCAGAAGAAACTGGTACCGGTGCTTTCCTCCAGAAATTTTCCTGCGTTTTTAACATGGCCGTCTATGAGGCCACTGGTGCGTGTTGGTGGCGCATCTGTGCGTCCTACGCCCAAACTATAACTCTGACAGCTTTACCAGAGGATTGTGAGTGAGAAGACAATGTATAATTTTTTTCTGTAGAGTGGCATTTGCGGCCTGGAGCGCAGTTTTCAAATTTATTTTTTGACAATTTTTTCTCTACCTCTCCACTCTACTGATGATGTCATTCATTGTAGCCTCTCCATAGGGTAACAATTGGAGGATTTTTTGGCCTGTTTTTGCCGAATAATTTGAGAACCGTTTGTCGAAACCACTTGTCATGGCCGAGCCGGTCGAATTGATACCTTTTTAGTGTATGTGCAACCAAAACTCTGGGAGGAGTAGTCGACCGAAAAACAACACGGAAGAATAAGAAAAAGACATAAACCCGTTGAATAACGATTATTGTGCTTTTGCATCCAAAAAGGCCCCCAGAGGTCTTTACGAGACTCTGGAGGTGACCTATGATTTTCGATCATTGCGTTATCGCTTACATTAGCGTCAGTTTTCGACCATGATCACGTACACGATGGATTAAACACGGGAGACGCAACTGTGGCCGCCGTCGCTAACTGCACAACATCAGCAGCTGATCAAAACAAAGCAGCATGGCTAATTATCATAAACATAGCAATCTTGAATTAACCGGCATCGCTAACTGTGCACAGTGTCCAGTGCTTGTTGTAATCAAATAGAGATCGCTAAGTGAACACCTCCAGCAGCAGCAGCACATACACACTGTACTGCTAGCTAACTGTTAGTCTATTAGCAATTTGCAGACTGGACGATAAGGGATTAACATCCAAAAGACTGCTGCAGGAGGACTGTGCCGCTTCGATTCCTTCTTACTCTTCTTAAGGAGCCGCTGGCCCCTTTGACGTCATTCTGGCTGCTTGCTGCTTCCCCTCCTTCTCCTCCTCTTCTTCTTTTCATTTTACTGCCCTCACAGGTCACAAATAGAAGTTTGGATAACTCACAAATCTCGCGACACTGATTTTCAACGCGTCAAGAAATATCATTGAGTTCAATCTCGCAAGAACTCGTGGCAGGAGATCTCGTCACACCCCTATTCTATAGTTACAAATTCCATATACTTAAATGGTAAATGGGTTACACTTATATAGCGCTTTTATCCAAAGCGCTTTACACTTCACACTGCGCTCATTCACCCATTCACACACACATTCATACTGGTGGCCGAGGCTACCAGGGCACACTGGTGCCACCTGCCACCATTGGGAATTCATTCACACACCGATGAACGCAGCATCGGGAGCAATTTGGGCTTCAGTATCTTGCTCAAGGATACTTCGACATGTAGCTGCCATGGTCGGGAATCGAACCACCAACCTTTCGTTCAGAAGACGACCTCTCTACCAACTGGCAACAACACACCACAGCCGGCCCACACATACTTCTGAGCATCTGAGCAGACTGTAAAAAAAGCTGTTAAAACGTATAACCACTGTATAACCACTGTATAACCACTGTGCGCTTTAAAACATATTGAAGTTCTACTTTATTTTGTGAATGTTTTTTTATTACAAGCCTTGGTCCCCTTGGCTCAGCCTCTGACTGATGCCAGATGGGCCAGCTCACAGGGCCGGTTCTAGGCAGGCATATATGAGGGGGCAGTCAGAAATGTGAAGGGGGCATCATGTGTACACATCATGCTCCAGCATGTCTATGTGTCCAACCCCAACCTGGAGGAGTGGATTGCACTTTGTCAGGCCTCTACCTTCAGACCTGTCCAACTTTGGTGTCCCTCCTAAAGACTAAGCTCCTGCTGGTTTAGCTCTTATGTCACTGAGGCGCGCAAACCCCCTTACCACAATAAGGTGGCAATCCCTCAGGGGGGGGGGGGACTGAAAAATAAAAATAAAATAAATGAATAAAATAAAATTTAAAACAGATTTCAACCAACAACATAACATTTATCTTAACTGGATGGCCTGATTATCAAATATATTTTAACCTAAAGTAGGACTTCACACACTATAGTCAATATTTACAAAACTGAAAGCTAGTCCTATGAATAATAATAAAAAATCTTCTCAGACTAATTTATAAAACACAACAGATATACAGCAGAACTTTTTGTTTTTTGTTGGCAACTTAACAGCTCAAAAAACGTATTTCTCTCCACTCCTCTCTCATTTCTCTCACTCCTCTCCACTCCTCTTTTTTTCTCTCCACTCCACTCTACAACAGCAGTCTCCTGTTTCCCTTTGCAAAAACTCTCACAAATTCATCCATGTCCAAGTTATTTGTTATGGACTTCTCATGGGCCAAAATCACCAGATTCCTCTTTCTCTTGTGTAACATGGTGCGACGATAGGAGGTATATGACAATGTGGAGAAGGAACTCTCACATGCTGCTGAAGACACACCAATTACATACAATTTATGCAACTCAGGAAAAGCTTCCCTGTATTCCGGCAGGTGTTAACACACAGTGGACAGGTCTGTTTTATTTGGACATTTCTTGAGCAACATCTGCTTTGCCACAAGGATTTCATTTTTCAGACTTGCGTTGTCTGCCACCGCACCAGCCAGCACAGCCAGAAGGTGCCACTGGGTTGAATCTAGAAATGCACTAGATTTGGATGCAAGACTAGATATGGCTTTCATCAGGTCAACATTTCTCTGTGAAAATCTAGTTTCCTTTTCTGAAATGGCCCTGTCAAGGATGTTGAGCAGAGATCTTTTCAGAGACTGATGGGGATTAAGGGTAGGATCATCAGAGTCTGTATGGCCCACAGTTGAGAGCACAACAGTTTGACCAAGGTGTTTGCAATTGTTCTCCTTCTCTTTGGAGGATGTGAATCATCTCCAGCCTCCACCTGAGATAACTCGGCCCAATAATCATCTTCCCGAATGTTTTTAGGGACTCCAGTGCCTCACCTACAACCTCAAAAGCATATCCACAGACTGAGCCTGTAGAATTGCATTTGCTGGTTTCAAGACACCAAGCACCCACACTAGAAACTTTCCAGTCTCAAAGAAGTGATGCCTCTTAATTTGACATTGCAGGCCTGATGCCTCAGTGCACAGGTCAACTGCAGCAGCATCATCCTCTATCATCTCAGATAGGATACTGAGAATATGGTCTTGATTTTGAACAATGCGCCTTTCCACCTCATAGTTGCTTGTCCATCGGATTTCAAGCAGCCTTTTAAGATTAGGTGCATCATATTTCTTGGACACATGCTGGTGCTGAAAAAACTTAAAGAGTGAACTAGAGAGGTCAAAAAATCTTTTTGCACATGGTTCACTCTGCATGGCATGCACAACTACTAGGTGCAGTTGGTGGTTGTAGCAGTGGATATATGGGACATATCTAGCAAGCTTCTTTTGGAGCAGAGTTTGTACACCACCTCTTACCCCACTCATCACAGAAGCCCCATCATAACACTGACTAAGTGTGTTGTCAGCACTGTAGCCAGCATCAGAAAAGTGTGTCAGTATCTCAGAGGTGATGTTCTCTGCATCAAGTTGATGCAAGTCAAGCAACCCAATAAGATGCTCCTCTGGCATGGAATTGCTGACAAAGCGAGTCATTACAGACACATTTTCTATATTGCACCTGTCTCTGGTCCCATCACTTTTTAGGCAGAACCCCGCAGAATCTGCATTTTCATATTTTTTCCTGATCTCTCCAAGCACCATGTTTGCCAGTGTTTCTACAATTTCATTTTGGATATCCTTAGATTTATATTTTGCATTCTTTGGGTTGCCCTTAGTGATACCTGCTAGCTTCTCATCCTTCTCTAAGGTGTACTCCATCAGCTTTAGGAAGAGACCTGAAGCAATGTCTTCGTCAGCTGCATTATGCCTCAAAGTTTCTGCAGTTCCACGGAGCCCCAACTCATTTACACAGAGAAAACAGCACTGCCCACACTCTTGTAAACATAGTAAAGGTTTTTTTCAAGTTGTGTTTTACCAACCAACAGGGAGTCAACAGTTCCCCCTGTAGCCTCTCTGCTTTTGTGCTGAGTCCATACAATTGAAGCATGCACATGGTTGTGGCTGGACACCTGCCTCTGTAGCCCCTTGTCTCGATCAAGTGCTGCTTTCCAGTTGTTAAAACCAGTTAAGGTAAAAACAACAGTCCTCTCATTAACAGCACTGCCATATTTTCAACAGGGGAAACAGAAGCAGAATACTCTAGCCATGGTCGTGTGCGGTACCAGGCAAGATTGAATGATCTCAATGTTGTACCAAATGCACGCTTTGGGTAGCTACCCAGTATTGGCTGAGATGGTGCATTGCCATTTAAGTCACTGGGTAGCTGAACAGACTGCATTGGGAGAGCACTTGTTGGGGGGATGGAGGGAGCTGTTGCAGGAGAAGCAGTGCTTGCTGATGCTAAAGGTGCTAGCTGCTTAACTTTCTCTTTGTGAGCTGCTGGAAGCTGGAGCTTGAAAAAAAACCAAACAGTATACAGTATAGAACTACAGCCTGGCGCAGGGCTTTACGTAGGGGTCCGTCAGACACAGGTTACTTGTCTTCAGTTTATCACATGCAGTGGACTTGGGCACGCATCTCTGTGCTTGTAACGCTGCTGCTAACCCACTCCGTGGCCGTGCTGAAACCTGACACTACACTGTCAGGTTATGTCTTGGCTCATTTGCATACTGCAACAGTGATTGGATGTTTACTGAGGGCTGAGGGGTGTGTGCATGTGTGTGTGTGTGCGTGCTGCGCACCCTGTGAATACATGCACAGCGGAGGGACAGAGAGATGAGAGGGAAGCCGACACTGTATCGTTTGTCCCTCTTTCAGCGGATTTTTCATTTTGATTTGAGGGGGCAAGACATTTATTTAAGGGGTCTCTGCCCCCTCTTGCCCCTGCGTAGAGCCGGCCTCGCCAGCTCACAAGGCCACCATCAACAATGTGTAAAAAAAGGTGATGCGTGTAGAGACAATTGTTATGCAGCAGGAGGCTTAAATATTTCTCTTGTCTGCGATTGAGAGCGCTTTATTGTTAATGTGCTGTGA